>NW_015388949.1:75769-79401 GCF_001527695.2 Protobothrops mucrosquamatus
TCAATGGCTGCCTCCTCTGGGGATCGAGAGTTGTGATCCCGGCCTCCTTGAGGGCTAGAATCTTGATTTCATTACATGAGGGCCACCCTGGAATTGTCAGGATGAAGGCGCTTGCGCGCAGCCATCTGTGGTGGCCTGGCATTGATCGGGCCATCGAGGCCCAGGTACATGGGTGTCATGCATGCCAGCAGTCCAGGCCCGAAATGCCCCAGGCCCCTGTACACAGGTGGGAGGAAACACACACTCCATGGTCTAGAATACATATAGATTACGCTGGGCCCTTTCAGGGACAATTCTTCCTGGTTGTTGTTGATAGCCATTCTAAGTGGTTGGAGGTCATGCCTGTGTCATCTACCACAGCTGCCAAGACTATTCAAGTGTTGAGAAACATTTTTGCTGCACACGGGCTGCCAGATGTTCTGGTGTCAGATAACAGTCCTCAATTTACTTCTACTGAGTTTCAGGGGTTTTTACAGGCCAACATGATCCGCCACGCTGCTTCGGCTCCTTTCCATCCTTCCACCAACGGTCTGGCTGAACGGATGGTCCGCGTCGCCAAGGACGCCCTCAAGAAGATGACTTACGGCAATTGGCATCACAGGTTGGCTGACTTTCTTCTAGCCCATCGTACTACTACGTGCACTGCCACGGGTAAGTGCCCGGCCGAACTCCGTTGGGGTCGTCGGCTCGTGACTAAATTGGACAGGCTGCATCCGGAGCGTGTGCTTCACAGGTGTCTCAGCCACACCCACCATGGGTCCTGTGTGAAGGTGATCCTGTCTGGGCCAGGAACTACGGGCCTGGACACCTCTGGGTCCCGGCTGTGGTCTGCAAGGTCTCGGGGCCTCTGTCCTACGAGGTGTCCCTGGAAGACGGCCGCGTTCTTCGCCGCCACATTGATCAACTACGTGTGAGGCGGGACTCGCCTGGGGTTCCTCCTCAGTCTTCTCTAGGGGGGAGGAGGAATGGGGAATGCATTCTGGGAATCAGAATCAGCTGCCAACAACGGTTGTGGGGAACGACACGGGTACTCAACACCCAAGTTCCACAGGAGATTCAGGTAGCAATTCATGGGGAAGGGGGCACACAGACACCCCCACACGCACTCCAGCCTGGGAGTCCCACCGGAGGTATACTAATTATCCACACCTCACAAACCATACTCCAGACATGGAGAATAACTGGGAGCATACTCACAACTCACAATATGCAAGAGAGCAGGCAAAACAAAGGGGGAACACGTCCTTTGCAGAAATGGCTCATAGAAGGATGTCCCCACGCATAAGGGCTAACAGGGAGGCATCCCTAGACCCTATCACTACAGGAAGGAGCCAGGAAAACCACACTCCGTCAGGAAACATGAAGATGAGTTCAGAGGGGTTGGAAAACTCCATAGGTGGTAGGTCAACCAGGTATAGCGATCGACAGAGTCCTGACTTCTCGAGCCTAGGAGACGGGTAGGAAAGTCAAACAGAAGTCACAAGACAACCACAGGTCAATTCACCTAGTGTGGAAAGCAACGGGGAAAACACTACAAGTTCCCGAGGTCTGAGAAGGTCGCTAAGGGTCAAAGGCCCTCCCAAATACCTTGCAGATTACATAAGGTGAGCATGTAAATAGTAATAACTGAACTAGAGGTCCAGGCTGGTTGACTCTACGGAAACGATGTTGGGGCCATTGGGTCTCTGTACGACGGAACAGCCCCACACTTTACACACGCTGTGTGACATTAAATCAACAGCTAATTACACAAACCATTACTATGATGGCGTCCATGTGGGCGCAGTATTATTTCATCTAGGGGGGAGGGGTGTTGTGTCCTGAGCCTGCAAAAGCAGGCTCGGGACGTTGCAAGAGTCCCGGGCATTTGCAAAAGCTGCCCGGGACCAGACTGAGTGGCGCCGGCCTTGCGCGCATGNTTTCTCTCCTTCCTCAGTCAATGCATTGCCTCTTCTGACTAAACTGCAATTCTTTGCCAAGCTTACTGTAAATGCATAAATGTATCCTAACTGATGAAATATGTTAGTATCTTAACATGCACAGTGCACAGAAGAGATGTCTCTAGAAGCTCTGCAAGATGTATTTTTCTTTCCAGAGATTCATGCTGGCACCCTGACTTCAAGGTTCCATTTTCACTTTCCTTCAGATGCAGAAACTGACAAATGCACTTAACATTTCAATAGAGGAACTGAAGGCTCCTACTGTACTCTGCATAACAGTGGAAACAGCAAAATGTCCATTATGTTACCCTCTTCCAAAAATGTAAACCATTTGCAGCAGTAAGAAAGCATTTTTCTAACTGAAGCTTTTAAAAAAAAACAGCAAAGAAAAGAACAGGAATTGCGTTGTCAAAATTGACCAGGTAGAATGAATGAATGAATGAATGAATGAATGAATGAATGAATCAACTAAACAAATACAAATGAACACCCAATTACACACACACACACACACAAACACACATTTCTGTTTCTTTTTCTGTAATCATCATCCATCTCAAGGCCATTGACTACAGAAAAATCAACAGTTTATTTTTGTGTTTCTACCTAAAATTATTTAAATTGGGGTTTTTTTGTATAAGGCATATAACCACCTGTTGTGTCCTGAGCCTGCAAAAGCAGGCTCGGGACGTTGCAAGAGTCCCGGGCATTTGCAAAAGCTGCCCGGGACCAGATTGAGTGGCGCCGGCCTTGCGCGCATGCGCAAGGCGGGAAAAGACCGCCTTGTGATTGGTTGGATTTGCCCAGGGATCAGAAGGTATAAATAGAGGTCTGCGTGCCTCTGCTCGGGTTGTTCGTAGATTGGAAGCAGAGAATAAAGACTTGTTAGAAATGCATCGTCTCAAGCGCCATTATTCTCCAGACTTAACACTGGCGACGAAGGTGGGATCCAGTCTATACAGCTAGGGAAGCTTGAAGACTCACCCAAAGAAGTACGGAAGAGGAAAAACGGCGTGGAAGTCAGCGTTTATCCTGCCAGTATGAAATCGCTGGAGGGTGCGTGTGGCTGAAGAAGACCCTGATCCTCGATCATGGCGAAAGTTGGGCGTTTAGCGGAATTCGACGTCTCTCACCCCGAGAAGTGGGAATCTTACGTTGCAAGAGTCGAGATTTACTTCCGCGTAAACCAGATAAGGGAGGAAGGCTTGAAGGCTGCCACAATGTTGTGCGTTTGTGGGCAAGACGCCTTTGAGATCGCCGAGAACCTAATCGCCCCGGCCTCGCTGGAAATGGTGTCGTACTCCGATCTGAAGTAAGTTTTAAAGGAACACTTCCAGCCCAAGCAATCTGTCATGGCTTGGAGGCACACATTTGAACAGAGGGATCAGTGAGCTGGGGAATCAGCAAAAGAATAGATTGCAGCTTTGAGAAGAGCAGCTAAACCGTGTGATTTCAAGGACTTAGAGGAAAGACTGCGTGGTCGTTTTGTGTGAGGACTGAGGAACAGAGACTTACAGCAGAAGCTGTTCGCTAAGGAAGATGTCTCTTTCCAAGATGCTCTGCGAGAGGTTTCAGCAGAAGAAGCTGCAGGTGGGGCGGTCAAGAACATGCGGCCTAATCGAAGCGCTCCAGAGACCGCCACCATCCACAAGGAAGACGTGCGAGAGGATTCGGAAGAAGATCCTGAAGAAG
>NW_015388950.1:0-3461 GCF_001527695.2 Protobothrops mucrosquamatus
TTTCTCTACTTGTTTGCCCTTCCTGCCTATATTTGTTTTGCAATTTAATCCCCTTTCTGCATTAACAAACCACTTCAATACACCCATGCTCCTTGTGATCCTCATCATGAAGTCTATCTAGCATTCACTGCCAAGCATTCTGCCACAACAAAGCATTTTGTATATTCAAAAGTGTGGATGTATTTAATCTCTAACCCCAGCACCTCTGATATCTCCAAAACATTTGCTTATACAGGTGACTCTTGATACAGGAAATTTCATTTATATTCCAAAACAAAAGTAGTATTCCATGGTACATGAGTAAATATTTTCATGTATCTATTGGCAGGGACAGGAGTTAGTTTGGTACGTGTAAATTAGCATACTGGTTTGTGAGTGTTCATAAATGTTTTTTTGTTTATGATATTTACTCTGCTTCTAATTTGGATAAGATGGTTCTTTTTTTGATCCCCATGATTTCTTTGAACAGCTACCTTTTTTTCTTGTTTAGATTGGCTTGCTTTATTGGTAATGGATGGAATTGTCTCACTCATACTGGCTTTTCTATTCAGCTTTTTCCCAGTCTCAAGGGTCTTTTTTGATCTTGTATTGGAGAGAGAATAGCTGAGCCAGGGGGAGACTGGCTGAGCCAAATGGGAAATTTGCCGGGAAACCCTACATGGGCAGAAATGAGTGGAGATTGAATCCCCACTCCACCCCCATTGAATGCCTTTGAATTACTTTGAACTTTATCTAGTCTCACCTACATACAAACTGTCAGTCCGAGAAGATTGTATTGACTTGGGCAATAAAACAACTAATAAAACAACTAATTGAACTCTTCACATGTGAATCTGGTTGTTCATACCTGACATGTTGCTGGATGCTAGTGTTGCCTGAAAATTGCTCAGACCTCACTCTAATAACTGCTTGTTACTTGTAGCTGGGATAATTTTTCTTTTGAATCATCTGACCCAAATGCTAACCATGGCAGCCTGCACTGTTCCTGTGAATAGGAAAAGGAGTGTTTATGGGAAGAAGAGGAAATAGTGTTAGTTACAGTTTTGCAAGTACTGATAAATGCACTCATCCCTGGAGATCAGCACTCATCAGCATGTATTAGATCTAGAATTTGTTGAATGAATTGCGGTCTAAAATTCATTATGTAATATTTATTAAATATTTTATTTGTTAAAATGTTTTATTCATTTGTAACCTGCTTTTGGATCTTCTGTCCATAAGTAAAATTGACTGACTGAAAAGAATAACCACAGGCTTCAGGACATAACTTTCCAGTTTCCCTATATTCAAGTCTAATTATCATTATTTCATTTTTATGGTAAAATAGATTTCCAATTTAATGTATGGTTTTATCCATACATCGGATAAATTGTAATTAAATCCAGTTTCTTTACATTAAAGAAAAAGAACAGATTGTACTTTCCTTTCTTACTCCCAGCTCAAAATTAAAACGTCTTTTAAGTATTCTGTGTTTTCCAATAAATTCTTTATTTTTATTGCATACTATTTTTATTGAATTAAGCAACTACCCTTCCTGATTTCATAATTGTGCGGAATGTCCAAAATCCAAGCTTGTATACAGCATTACATGCTTTTCTCTACGTATACAAATATTGAATAAACTATCTCACACCCACATTTCTCAATGACTCATTGAAAAAAAAATATTTTGTATGCATATTGTCTACCAACTTAAAGTCATTGTGCCCTTTCCAAATTTTTCTCAGTGTCACTCTTGTACCTTTTCATGAGAATTCTGCCAAATGCCTTCCTAGACATGCTAACAAATTATTCCCCCTGTAATTTTCGTACTTCCCCTTGCTACCTTTCCTTTTGTATAGGGCATTTTTCTGTCAGGACAAATAGTCTTTATACATTTGTTTAAAAAGTCATATAGTTACTGAATAAACAAATTATGGAGGAGGAGGAGGAGGAGGAGGAGGAGGAGGAGGAGGAGGAAACCTAGAGATGTTTTTTATTTATCTAGTAATAAATAACCTTTTATAACTCCTGGTAAGGAATTGCTGAAATTGAAAGTAGGTTGCTTACTTTGGTATACAGGTAGTACTTGCAGTACAGGGTTGATGCATTTCATTGTAAAAGGAAGTGGGTTTGTTCTCTATGTATACACAATATCTTGCCCTCTCAGTATTGGTGGGGGTGTGTGGTTTTCTCCTTGATAGTTCCTTGATTAGGCTACTGCTTACAGCTTAATAGTTTGTTTAAGTTAGTAGTTCCTTAATTGAGGTATAAATTCAATTTGTGACATACTCCATAATGCATTGCTTTGGATGCTACTTACCAGTGCAAATACAGAAAGCAAAATCCCATACACATGTTCTCTATTTACATCTAATTTTAACCTCCAAACCTGCTAATTTATTCTAAACTGCTAAGAAATAAAATCTAGCAATGTAAAGCATCAACACACACCTAAAATAGTTGCTGACAGGTGTTCACAAAAAGAGGCAAGTGATTAAAGTCATGATGTAATAACGAAAAAAGTGACCTAATCCTTGCATCGAATGTCAGAATGCTGATTCAGGGAAGAGATTACAATCTCTTCATGGCAAAAGGCCATTTTCAACACCCTAATGAATTATCTAATTATACTGTAGATGCAGTGCACAATGAAATTTATGTAATTCAAAAAAGATACTTCTGAGAAGCATTTTGTCGGGCACAAGAAATCAGGACCCAAGTTCTAGTTCAAACGTACTATGAATTTATTCCATACCAGTTATACAAAAATTGAATAAAAGAATAAAAATTAGATAAAAGAATGCTAAATTATGACATAGTTTTGCCTACTTATTTACAAAAATAACAATCTCTTCACAAGGTATTTGAAAATTTTCATATGGGGGAGGAATTCAAGAGGATTGAGCCCAGGGCACGTCAGACAAGAAACAACGGATGGCAATTAACCAAGGAGAGAAGCAACCTAGATCTGAGAAATTTCCTAACAGTGAGAGCAATCAACCAATGAAAGCTTGCCTTCAGAAGTTATGAGTGCTCCATCCCTGGAGGCTTTCATAAAGAGATTGGACAGCCATTTGTCTGAAATTGTTCAGGGTCTCCTGCTCAAGCAGGGGGTTGGAATAGAAAACCTAGGTCCCTTCCAACTCTATTATTCTGTGACTTCTATGTAACTTGAGTAATATCTCTGACAAACCCCCCCCCCCTAGTTCTCACCAAGATAGGAGGATGGGGGGGAGTGCATTTAGAATCATTGCAAGTTTCATTTACCATGAAAGAAGTACTGTGTTGTGTTCTTTGTATTCCCCCCCCCTTAATCCCCTATGCATATCCTGATCACCCATTAAGGGTGATTGCCCTTCACCATTGATCGCCCATTAAGGGTGATTGCCCTTCACCATTGATCGCCCATTAAGGGTGATTGCCCTTCTCCATCTGCATACAGTTTCATGCCCGTTGCTGGTTGGCTAACTAGCAACAGG
>NW_015388950.1:6854-11993 GCF_001527695.2 Protobothrops mucrosquamatus
CATGCCCGTTGCTGGTTGGCTAACTAGCAACAGGGTCTTGCCAGCCAATGGAATTGTGTGATTACAAGCCAGGGGAATCCCATAAAAGAGGGCTCCCCTGGCCCAGAGAGCCAGTCCGGATTTACCTTATGCCTTGCCAATAAACCAAGAGCTGACTGTCACTCGACTCGTGTCTTACTGCCTGCGCGATCTAACATACTGAACTACATGACATTGGATTCCTAGACTAATCTATTTTGAAGGCTGACACCTGCTGGTTTGAATGTTTCCAACCATGTCAGCCTTAGATGCTAGGCTCCTTTTGAGGAATGGATTCAGTTGGGGCATCCTTAGCAGCTTCCTCATCTCAGACAATGCTGAGGTGGCTATCACAGTTGGGAACAGTAGAGGATGAGGTCCAATCTTTTGCTAGGTGGGGTGTGACAGGGCTCAACTCTCTCTCCACTCCTCTTTAACATCTACATGGAATCTTTGGATAACATCATCCATTGGCACAAGGTTAAGGGTTGAATGCAATTCAAGCTGCTATTTGTCACCTTTAAAACCCTACCTAGGTTCAGGTTAGAATTTACCACCAATCATATTTAGATAGTTAAGCAGCCATATAAATTGGATAAATAAATAATTCTCCATCCATATAATACTGTGTAGTTTTTTTACAAACCTGTCCTTATATGTACATAATTTCCTTTAGTTGATAGGTAGTTCATTATATAAGGTACTTATAGTCATGTCAGTATGAAAGCATTTTGCTTGTGCAAGCCAAGAGGTGGGGCAGGAGGCTGTTGGTGCTCTGAATTAATTGAATCTGCAGATCTCTCCCTTGAAGCTGCAAGGCAATGTGAGACAAGACGTATTATTCACAATGTATAATTCAGTCTTAATATGATTATCTTGCATTCAGGCATCTTTGGCAAGTTATGATCCAGTAGGTTGCTATGGTAATAACTATCTGTTGAAGTTAGGAATCAAAATGTTCATATATTATAACACTGCACATAGCAAGCTTTAATTGGGCATCTTTTATTTATACTATGTACTGTGCTTTAATAAAACTGAAGTTTAACAGAAATCCACTTAAATTTCTGTGCCAGGTTTTGAAGAATGAGTAACTAATGAATTTGATAAATTCATAATAAACTATAATAAACTGCAAACTTTATATATGATAACTCGGTTCATATATTTTATTTTGTATATTTAGAACGAATATTCTATATTCCAATTTGAACATTTTGCCTAGAGGCATTATGCTGCTATGATATTAATATAGTGATAACTAGATCAGTTAAATCAGAGTGTACAGGACAGTCTATATCCAGTGTGTTTTGAATATGCTTAGACATAGATTCATAATTAGTAAAATACATTTTGTATTTATTAAAGAAAAAGTATTTTCATATAAATCATTTTTTTCTAATATAAACAATTTTAGGCTGACCTCTCCTTAGACTAGACAGATTTTTATATAACTTTATATTCACACAACACACACACTTTATGGGTGATATGTGTCTTCCACAATCTTGGGTCCTCTACCAGAGGCATGGGAATTTGAGATTTCTGTGCAGTATCTTAGCTATTCTTAACACTGCACTCTTTTGGACAGAAAACTCTGATGTTGTTCCTCAGATCTGCTGGAGCCACTTTGCCAGTTTAGGAGTCACAGTCCCAAGTGCTCCTACCATCACTTTGGCCTTTACTTTCCATCTCTAGGGCCTCCTTCAGACCCTGATACTTCTCAAAGTTCACATACTTCTTCCTGATGTTGCTGTCACTTGACACTGCTCCATTTATCACCACCACTATCTTCTGGTCCATATCTATCACCAAATCCATAGAAGCAAGAATCTAGCATACTACCATGTTACTCTGAAAGTACGACCAGGGCTTTTTTTGTCATGGAACGCCCAGAACGGAGTTCCGGCACCTTTTTTGGCAGGAACCTTGTAGGGTAGGCAAGGCGGGTTGTATGACATGTGTGAGTTCTGGCAGCTTTTTTTTTTTTTTTTTTTGCAAAAAAAGCACTGAGTAAGACTTACCCCGAAAATAAGCCCTAGCTTGATTTTTGGAGGTGGGCCTAATATAAGCCCTACCCCAAAACTAAGCCCTAGTTTTGGGGTGAGGCACACACCTAAAAATCAGGCTAGGAAGGCCTCTGCAGCTGAGAAGTGAGCTATGGATTCAATCCGTAGCTCAGTTATCGGCTGCACAGGCTTCCGTAAAGGCCTCTGACTATGAAATGCAGGCTGGAGCTCCATTCTCAGCTGCAGAATGAAGCTGCTCCTTTGGCCACAGAAGACGTGGGCTGGCTGGGCAGGCTGTTGGTGCTGCTGCCGCAAGGTGAGTGGAAAAGACACCCTCTGAAAAAAGACCTGGTGCCTATTTTGGAGGCAAAAAAAAAAAAGACCAGGTGTTATTTTTGAGGAAACATGGTAGTAAGAACTGAAAGTGCAGACTATGCAGAGGGGCTTCAGAGACAGTCCAACACATAGTGGCATGGTGTAAGATGCAGGCAGGAATACATTCACTGAAGGGACAATCAAGTAACTGGCACTGTGTACAGGAACATCTGACAGTGTATGGGCTAGATACTCCCAAGCCCAGATGTAGATTCTACAGAAGGTCCTGAAGAATAAAAGGGCTAAGATCCTATGGGATTTCCAGATCCAAATAGATATTTGTATCTGGGTATTAGTCTTACTTATAGTACTTACTTACTTACTTATTAGCTAATATTTATTGTATTAGCCAATAAACCAGACATTGTGGTAGTAGACAAGGACCCAAAGATTACAGAATAACAGAGTTGGAAGGGACCTTGGAGGTCTTCCAGTTCAATCCCCAGCTTAAGCAAGAGACCCTATTTCCAAGAATGATTCTAGTTTTCACAGGCAATCTTCCATAATAATTGCAGACTGACATTTGGACTGACATTTGAAAATCTCTTCATCTGCCCCAAAGTAAACCAAAATGATATTGAAGAGAATGGAGGTAGAGAGCAATATCACCAGTTTATCTTTTGTTAACCAAGCATTCTGTGGATGGTTGGCTATGCCCACTATTAGCTTTATAAAAATGAATACACCCTGTAACACGTGGCTCAGTTCCACTAGACTACAATAGCTGTTTTCCTTGCAATAATTAATGTAAGATTCTTACTATAGAACAGTGATGGCGAACCTTTTAGAGACCGAGTGCCCAAACTGCAACCCAAAACCCACTTATGCATCGTCGGGTGCCGGGTGGGCATGGACCATTGGATGGGCATGGACCATTGGGTGGGCATGGCTGCGGTGGTAACGGCAGACTGGGTGGGACTAAAAAGTTCAATCAATCAATTCCAACCTTGCAAGATCTTTTTTTTTCCTGCGAGAAGTTGAAATTGACTGATTGATTGAACCCGTGCCATAGGTTCGCCACCACTGCTATAGAAGATAGTAAGATAGCAGTGGGGACAGTTATAGTAGTGCAAAGTGAAAGCAACATCAGGAAGAAAGAGTATGGGAAGCTGGAAAAGTATCAGAGCCTGAAGGAGGAAATTAGAGAGAATGGATAAAGTAAAGTCAAAGTGATCCCAATGATGGTATGAACAGTTGGGGTTGTGACTCCTAAGCTGGGAAAGTAACTTGAAGAGATCCCAGGAATAATTTCACTGTCCAGAAGAGTGCAGTGCTAGGAACAGCTAAGATATAATATGAAGAAGACTCAAACTCATAAGACTCTGGTAGAGGACCCAAGATTGAGTAAAAGACATACCACCTATAGAGATGAGAAGTTTTTTTTTACTAAGCTAAACAAAACAATTTAGAAAACCAAGAGCTCTCTGAAAATTACATATCAGATCAAACTACTTAAAACTATGAATGAAATACGTTTGACAATATCCAAAATGTTTCTTTAATTATCATGGCAGTTTAAAGCATAATTAAAATTATGTTTTAATTAAATCTCATCCTAGTTGGTAGACCTTATTATGTATATGTAGTTATATATGAATCTAAATGTAACTGTTGCTAAAACTGTCATATTTCAATAAAAACTATCACAGCACTTTTTATAGAACAGACTTAAGTGAGCAGTTCACCTTCACTTTTATTAACTACAAAGATCTGTAGCATTTTTTAGCAGCAATGAAAAATTACATTCAGAACAATGACTTTATCAGCATTGAGAAAACAATGTATATTATAAATGCTAAGGAGTGTGTGTGAGTGTGTGTGTTGAATAATTTAGAGGACTAGCTCAGACTTCTGGCTGTCCTTCTATGATGATAATTTCTACATTCATTTGAAGGTGGCAAATTTAGAATAAGGCACTTTGGAGATGTTCAGGGATTATGGGATGAAAAAGGTGCTAGGGATGAACCTATCAGCATCAACCATACTTGTGTCATGGGACACTGCTGCTCCATATTAAGAGGAATGTGCTGGGTTGCTGAGGGCAACTTAGCTACACTTTGAAGCAATGGTGGAGATGCTTTAATGTGTTCATTAGGGAAGGACTAGGTTAGGACAATTCCACATTCTTTATGCTTAAATAATGTAATGCAATCCTATACAGCTCTAGTCAGAATATAATCTGATTCAAATAAGTGATTTATCTATCCGTGGTTTAAATCTCCAGACAGTTCCTTTGATTTCCAGCATTTATGTACTGAACGATAAAATGTGAAAATAGGAGGGGCAGGACACATCAACCTTAACCTTCATACCTATGAAAGGTGTTTGTTCCATTCTCTCAGATGTCTGACCTCCTAGCATTGAACAGAGAGATTTGAAGGGGACTTGTACTCATTATTGCCTGAAAACAAGTACAGATCTCCCTGGCACTATCAGTAACACTTTGTGTTACTCAATTGTGTGAAGAGTTATACTTGGCCATATTTTAATTATCTCTTGAAATCTCACAAGGCATGTTTTTGCACTACAAATATTTGGAAAATAGTACATAAGCATAATACAAATAATTCAGAAGAGAGTTCTATTTTTTCTTTCAATATGACTTTCATATTCTGTTCTTTGTTTTAGGATAAGGAACATTTACTTTCTTAGCTTGATTGAGACAATTGAAGCTTGATTAAATCATAAATAGGATCTGATGTTGCAATTTACCTGCTAGTACTGGATTTTATAAACT
>NW_015388950.1:12174-15742 GCF_001527695.2 Protobothrops mucrosquamatus
AGATACATAACTGAACAGGTTCTGTCCACTTAAAATGATCTGTTTCCTTTCTGATAGTAGATGATAAAACTTAATGGAAGTACTAGAAGCAGTGTTAAGAATTCAAAATAAATTACTAGAATATAGAAACAGTGTGACATAAGAGATTCTTGATTCAATATTTGCAGTAAAACTCATGCTGAAAACCTGATATATATTGATCCCACTGTTTTCCCTGCAAGATGTGGAGATTAATATGCTTTGTGTATATTTTTGTGGATCAAAAGCAATACAGTGTAGCAATGATACTACTAGGATTGATGAGATTCTAGAGAAAATGTTCTCTGAGGGATCCTACAAATGTATTATCAGTCATTCCCTTCCTGCTTTTTCTCTATCTTTTCTTCTCCATGTCTGTTAGCAGCATGTGCAGTTTTCTTATTTCAACATGTACAATTTTAATGCAATGCAATGCAAAGTTGCAGTTGTGATCCTTAAAAGCAGAGTCCTCAAAACATGTTTTGATCAGAAAATATGGGGAGGAGCATGAAGTAAGTTCCTATAGTAATATATCTGGAAATAAGCTCACAAATATCGTTATGGCCTATTTAAAGAATAGATATATAATATTTATATTATTAGTATTTGGAAACAAATCCCATTAACTTTCCTTGGGAAATAATTATATTGTTGCAGTATAAAAGAAAAAAAAAATAAAGGTGTCTTGAATATGAAGAATACTTTTGAATGATTAGTGGAGGTATTTACATTAGTTTCATTTGCTTCTCATTAGTATGTTAGCTATTTTTCTTTTGTTCATGTAATACTATTTCTTAAAAATAAATCCAAAAAAGGAGAGCTTGAAGTATCCTAAGAAACCCATGTGTTGCCTGATAATCACGGCTATAACACAGTTGTATTATTAAAACTTCATCCATAGAAACAAAATTAGAAAAGGAAGGAAATCTAATTTTCTTCACAATACCAAGCACTATACCATCTCTGCTCAGACTCTAAAAGACATGCAGAGAAGAGCAACAAGGATGATTTAGGAGGCTAGATGCTAAACCATATGATGAATTGTTGCAGGAACTGGGTATGTCTAGTCTAATCAAGAGGACAAGGAGTGACATAATACCATGTTTCTCCAAAAATAAGACCCAACCAGTAAGTAAGCCCTAGCATGATTTTTCATGATGCTCGTAATATAAGCCCTATCCCAAAAATAAGCCCCAGCTTATTTGGGCATGGGTGTGGCCAGCTCGATGTTAGTCAAAGCAGGATGGGCTACCCTGGGTGGCGGGCACCCGGCCCGGCCCTTGAGCTCTTGGGGCACTGGTGAGGCATGTGGCAGGGTGCGTTTGGCCTGGCTGTGGGGCCCCAAGGTGCATGGATGTGGGGCTCATGGGGCAGCTCCAGGACCGGACTCAGGTGGGGTTGGACAGCAGGGGCCAAGCACACGGGCTGCAGTGTGGCAGGGACAGAGGCATGAGGGAAGCACACAATCCGGCCCACATGGCATCAACCCAGTCCCGCCACCTGCCTCGCCTCCCCCCATGGCGATGGCACCGTCCCACCAGATGCACTGCACAGCCACCTACCCACTCCATCCCACCGTCTGCTTGCCCCGTTCAGGATGAATGTGCAAGGGCCATGGCATGGTGCCCCCCCACTCCGCCCCCTGCCTCACTTCCCCTCGTGGCAAAAATTAATATAAAACCCAGTCTTACTTTTGGGGAAACACTGTAGCATCTTCCAATATATGAGGGAATGTCAGAGAGAGCAGAGGATCAACCTATTCTCCAAAGCACCTGAGAGCAGGACAAGAAGTAACAGATGGAAACTTTCCAAGGAGAGATCCAACCTAGCACTAAGGAGAAATTTCCTGACAGTTAGGACAACTTGCCTTTAGAAGTTGTGAGTGCTCTATCACTGGAGGTTTTCAAGAAGAGACTGGACACACACTTAACTGGAGTGATATAGTATCTCCTGCTTGAACAGGGGGTTGGAGTAGAAGACCTCCAAGGTCCCTTCCAACTCTGTTATTCTATATTCTGTATGTGTCAAATAATAGGGACACTTATACAAAAGACGCAAGATCTGAAAAACCTAATTGCTGTTCTTCTGTGGTTAACATTAAAGTTTATGTGTGCTATCATATTAACTGTGCCATCTCAATATCTGTTTAAAATATCAGCTTGCATATTGGAGCCTGCTTGGGGCATAATACTATTTATATTTGTGGTAGGTTTTGTAGGGAATATGGCTATGGAATATAAAAGGAAAAGTTGAGGAATGATTACAAGGAATATTTTACCATGCCGGACCATGAAAAACATTCTTAACATTCTGAGCATTAAATAAAGCGTTCAGTTTCATGTTTTCAAATTAAGCTTGTTCATTTTGAAAAGTCAGATTTTAAAAATAATAATCTTGAAACAAGTCATTTTAACCTCAAAATGAGCCATTTTGAAATGTTCCAATCCTGAAATAAAATGTTTACATTCCAAGAATTATAATTATTTCCCCCCTTCTTTCTTTCTTTCTTTCTTTCTTTCTTTCTTTCTTTCTTTCTTTCTTTCTTTCTTTCTTTCTTTCTTTCTTTCTTTCTTTCTTTCTTTCTTTTTGATGTTAGAACAAAATCCTTCAGGAGTCTTAAGTTTTGTTCCAGTGGAACATAGCCAACTTAATGTTTTGGATAAAATATTTTAAGTGAGGCGTCCCATCCTGTCCATATCTGTAAGGTCATGCTGTATTTAGGAATCACTAGAACAAAGTTTATTTACTTCTTTTACACCATTTTCCCATGAAATTTGTTTCTATTTCTTTTGTCATAATAAAAACACAGGGCTACAGCTTTCCCCCTTTCCTTCTTTTATTATCTGAACAAATAGTAGCTTTAGAAGTTAAGCCAATATAGTATTTTCCCATAGCAGAGACAAAAGGAAACTTATCTGCGCATGCTCAAGATGGTGGATCGGCAGCGGAACGCTCCGTAAGCTTATCGACCCGGCAAGTGGATATGGGGTGTTTTGGGGGTGCCTCGGGGGGGCTTGCGGTGATGAGCGGATGGGTGAACCCCCGCTCGGTCCCGTTTTAGCCCACCCGGCCCGTTTTAGGCCCGCCCTGACCCGTTTCGGCTCCTCTTTAGCCTGGGCCCGGTTCCAGCTTGGGCCCAGTGTAGACGACCGCAGCCGGAAGGACGCGGCCTGTTCGATTGCGGCCTAATTGGGAGGCCTCGGCCGCAAAGCTGGGAGGACTCGAGCGGCGTGGAGAGGACTTGGGCGGCCGGGAAGAGCTCGGGCGGCATGAAAGACTCCGGCCGGGACGATTTCGGGTGGCTGGAATGACTCGGGCGGCCGGGAGGAACTCCGGCCAGGAAGATCTTGAGCGGCCCGGTGGTGGAGGCCTGGTCCGGACTATGTTATTCGGCTCCCCGGCCGGGCGCGGGCCTGTTCCGGTTGGTCGGAACAGGCCTGGCGTTCGGCTTATTTTCTCGGCCCGTTTTCGTGGCTTGGAAGGGCGGCCTGGAAGTACTTTGGCGGCCTGGCGGTGGAGACTAGACTTCGCCCCCATTACTTGGCTCTTG
>NW_015388950.1:18500-39929 GCF_001527695.2 Protobothrops mucrosquamatus
CCCTCTGGAACGAACTACCCCCCGAGATCCGGACGATCCCGGATCTCCTAACCTTCCGCCGCGCCCTCAAGACATGGCTTTTTCAGCAAGCGGGACTGACCTAGGGTGAATTTTAAATAGGGAAAATTTTTAAAGATTTTAATAATGTCACAGCTATAAATATTTGGTTTTAATTGGTTTTTAAAGGGGAAATGTTTTTCTGTTGTTTTAATGTGCTGTGAGCCGCCCTGAGTCCCGTGGGGAGAAGGGCGGCATACAAGTTAGTGTTAAATAAAATAAATAAATAAATAGTCATAAAAGCATCATGATGCACCTTTTGGAAGTGTGTGTCTGATGTGATACACATAGAAAAGGACAATGTTTTGCACTGCAGTACTGAAATCCCGCTTGCATCACTCAATTCCAGTGTTTCTCAAGCTTGGCAACTTTAACTTGCTGGAGAATTCTGGGATTTGAAATCCATACATCTTAAATTTGCGAAGTTTGTAAAACACTGCTTTACTTCCCTTTCCTTCCCTCCAAGGATGTTACTGTGCCAATCAGTATCTTTCTTCCTTTCTTGCAGCTGCAATCTGCAAAAGTAAGAGAATGTCAAAAAGATAGAACATAGGACATGGAATCATAGATTTAAAAGCAACTTCAGAGGTTTTTTTAATCCAACCTCCTGCTCAAAGCAGGGGACCTTATACCATCCCGGTCAAATGGATGTCCAGTCAATTTTTGAAAACCTCCAATGATGGAGCACCCACAACTCTAGGAAGCAAGCTATTGCATTAATTATTATCACTGTCAGAAAAGTTCTCCTTACTTCTAGTTTGGATCTCTCTTTAACAAGCTTCCACCTATTCTTGTTCTGCCCTTTCCTCTTCTCTGTGACAGCCCCTCAAGTATTTCCAGTTATCATGTGCCCACAAGGATGGGGAGGGGGGACATAACAGTCATGCACACCCCCCCAATCCTTCTCTTTGATAGGCTAGACATATCTAGTTCCCTCAAATGTTCATCATGCTATTTAGCCTCCAGATCCTTCATTATCTTCGTTACTCTTCTGTTATAATATACAATTTGCCACTAAGGAATTAATTGTAAGTGTATTCTGGAAACTTATCTTTCACACTGGGGCAGTAAGAACAAGAAAATATCTACACCTGATAGTTGTTGGGAGTTCAGTGGCATGTAAATTTAATAATAACAAACTTTTATATATCCTTTATTAAGTAATCCTGTAAATCAGATAACATAAGAACATACCACTGCATTTGAATTTGAATTCAGTTGAAAAAATCCTAGAGCTGATTGTTAGGCATATAACTTGCACTTATTCATGCTAATTGTCAGGTGTCTTCTGCCCTGCTGACTTGAACTACATTTGCCAGATTAGATATTTGCATAGCATGCTTCATTTTCCACTTTCTGCATGCACCCCATCTGGAGAAAGCAAAGCTAGAAATATTTTTTTTAAAGAAAAGGTGTACTTGATAAATACAACACATGTGTTCAGATTATTGTCTTATTTAACAACAGCCTTTTTTTGCTTAGAGTATCAGTATAGATAGTAGCATCTGTATGTTTTGAATGTGTTTGTAAATCTCAGCCCAAAACACAGCTGGTATAAATTGGATAGATGGGGTTTAAGGTGGGATGTTAGTAATAGCATGTGGGCTAAATTAAAGCATTTCCATTTAAAATATTAATGTATTGAAAGCATTGCAAAAACATTAAAAATGCCTTGGAAAAGCTGTTTTCAGTAAAGAAAATAATGTGGAAGCATTCAATCATGTGAACTTGTATACATAACACATTAATAATCACGCAACTGTTATTATTTTGTATTTAATAAATAGCAGTTGAATGTATTTATTACTCATATAATCAATTAGCATGAATTGTATTTAATTATTGTTTTAACGATACTAATAGCTGTATATTTTTTTGCAATTAAGTTGTTCAGATAGCAGTGGAGTAGAAGAAAAAGACCATTATTTATTTTGCACTGAAAGCATACACTGTCTTTTTATTCTATATACACCATACAAGACGGTTTCCCATCATTTAAATGTCTATAGAGATTCTCAATCATCCAGGTCATGGTTGTCCCAAAGATGCTTTTCAAAAGGCAACTGAACTTTCTTAATTTTTTCCTTGAAGACATTTTGCTTCTCATCCAGGAAGCTTCTTCAGTTCTGACTTCAGTTTGTCAGAACTAAAAAACTGCAGTTGCCTTTGGAAAAACACTTCTGGTAACAGTAGAAGCAAAAGAAATGTGATTGGAAAATCATATTTTGGGGTTTAATAATAGAAAATAAAGTACATGGGGCTTTTAATTCTTAGAAAATGAAATAGCATGAGAAACGTGGCTGGATAGATGGATGGATGGACGGACGGACGGACGGACGGACGGACAGACAGACAGACAGACAGACAGACAGACAGACAGACAGACAGACAGACAGACAGATAGATAGATAGATAGATAGATAGATAGATAACCTTTATTGTCATTTTTTACTGTGGGCACAATGGCACACATTAAAAATGAAATTTAGTTGCTTGCTCTCAAAGTGTATATATACACAACACACATTTAAACATACTATATACAACACATGTATAGACCTACACCCTTACATATAAGTAACATATAAATATTCATCACTGTCCATCTTGAATACATAACAGAAGGAGGAAGCTTTAGAGTTCACAAGGTTAATACTGTATGGAACAAAACTGAATCTGACTGAATCTGGATGTTCTGCTTCGGATACCATGGAACCTCCTCCTCCCAGCAGGTAACAAGGAAAAGAGGCCATGAAGAGGACATGTAGCGTCTCAGACAATACTGCGGACCCTGCTCAAGCAACGTTTATGTGCTATGTCCTGGATGGAAGGGAGGGAACTGCCAATTGTCTTTTCAGCCATCCTCACCACTGCCTTCCTGTCTGAAGCAATGATGCTTCCAAACCAGACTGTAATGCAATATGACAGGATGCTCTCAATCATCCCTCTGTAGAAAGTGGTAAGGACAGGGGAAGGAAGATGTGCTTTTCTCATGCGATGCAGAAAATTTAGGTGCTGCTGTGCCTGCTTTACCAGTGTCTCGCTGTTGAGCGACCAGTCTACTTGCTAACTGCACACCCAGGAATTTGATGCTGGTAACCATCACCAGAGGTGAATCATTAATGCACAGATATATAATGATATATCAATGAAAAATATAAGCAGAATCCACTATAGATTTTATCTGAGTGAGGTGCCCATAAGACAATTTGCAGCAGCTTGTAGAAGTTGCCACCAAATTGTGATGGAATGAGAAAAATATTAAAAACAGCAGTTTATCTGTGGCTTATCTTTGAAGCAAAAGACTCCCAATTATTTCATATAAAGCATTTGTCATGTACCACTTCATGCCCATAAAATGCTTATGAGATGGACTTAGTCCATAGATAGCTGTGGCTTATGAGCAATTTCAAAAAATAATGAATAAGAGAAAAATGCAGAATATGGAAGGACTCTCTTTAGTTAATGAATAGATTCAGTAAGCAGATTCTGACACTAGAATGGAACCCCAACTACAAACATGGATTCATTGTGGAGACCAAAACTCAAAACCAAGTAATATAAATTTAGGGATACCAATTAGTCCTTCACTTTTGCTCCCTATTAAGTATAGTCATTAAGTCTCTTCTTTTGCTGTCTGTTGTAAAAACACTTGACAAGCATCTTATAATAGCTTGCTTATTACCAACTCTTAAAATAGATGCAACTTTCTTGTTTTACTAATGTTCCATACATAGAATTTAGATCATATGTTTTTAACCTTAGTCTTTATTTATCATAAACTTTATAGATATTGAAAAAGAATTTGCTTTGAAATGTTGCATTACAAATGCACTCACATAAATCAAATTTTAGAGTTTTTTTTACAATGAAGCCAATCTATTCAATATAAATTTAGAGAAAAAATATGAAAAAGCAAGGTTTCCTTGGCAACATATCATTTTTGATGAAACATTGCAAAATTCATCTTCAAAATGATCAAAAGATCACCAGACTTTTGAATGACATTCTGTAATATTTTATACCATCTATGTCTCCCCTTAATAGCCAAATTACAATTAGCTACTATTGTAAGCTACTTTGAAATGGAAGCTGACATAATCTTTCACATAATTTTCCATTTATGTAATGCATAATTAATTTATGGTATTTATTGTTACAAGATATGACTCTTGCTACTTATGTGATTCAAATTTACATGGGATCTCAATATATGTAAAATGTGTGTGTGTGTGTACATGTTTGTACAACACATGTATCTTTATATGCATTGACCTTTGGTGATATAGTTTACATTCTAGTTAAGGAAGATTTTTTTACATACATTTCAAAATAAATAAAATTGGTAGAGTATGGCAAAATAAATGTTGACTTTTTAATTATATTAAACATGAAAATTCACAAAACATTCAACAGCATTATTAGAAATTAGAATTCAACAGGATAAATGAGCTGTACCAAACTCTAAATTTCATAGTTAAGATTGTAGAAACAACCTCTTAAAAGAATGGACATCCAGTGTAAAGTAATGTAGACCTCCATGTTAAATTGCCTATTTGTGTCTATGTAATAATTAATACATTTTTATTTGCTTAAAATCATTGCTTCATGTTTCCAAAGTAAAATCTTAAACTGCCTGTTTTGTTGCCAATTTTGTAACATAATCCTTTTGGCTGCTAACCATGATCTTTATAGATATACGGTTTCCATTGCCACTTTGTCAACTGTGAGACCATCCCTTTAAAATCAACATGTTTGGAGTACAATCATATTGAACAGGAAGGATTTGTGAAATAATATTTGCCTTAAAAAATACAGTAAAGTCCACCATCACTACCATAGTCCTAGGTAGCAGTCCCTGATTTTTGCAACCCAGTGAGATGCCCTTACGTTTACACTACTAGTGAAACATCATTGTCATATGGTCAGTAGGAATTTTCTGCTAGCACAACATCATGTAGGTTGTGAGGCTTCCCCATCCTCCACTGTCCTGAACATGTTGTCTTACTTCCCAATCTAAAAAAAAGATTTCGGGGAACATCGAGCAATAAAAGGAAACTAAAATCCCACTATAATAAATTAACCAGTCTTTATTATACTGTGTCTCATACTACTTTAACACAAGTTGCTAAATCAATGTGAGCCAGAATAAGAGAAAAACTAGCTAATTTTATTATGTCAGGAAATCTAGTTTGATTTGCAATTGTTATTTTCTCTATTTTTTATTACCATTTATATTGATATTCTATAATATTAAAACAAAACTATACTGCACTACACTACACTTCAAATAAAAATCTTGATTGAGAACAATATTTTTGAAGATGCTGAGAAACTGTTTTTATTTGTAAGCAAGGAAAAATAAAGGAGAACTCTGCAAATGTTTCAAACTGATAACATTTTGCAAATTCCATTCTCTTTCCAAGGCTCTGAGAAGATCTTTTCAAGGGGAAATACTGAAGGAAAAGCTTTTACCATTCCTTCTCCTCCTGTTATCACCTCTTCCTTAGCTACTGCTCTCTAGGTAGCAACCACAATAGCTAGCAGCAGCAGCAGCACTCCTTGAAAAAGAGAATTGCATGGCCTGGAAGCTTTCATGGTGATCTTTCATTATGGCCTGTCTCTTCTTTGGCTTGTTTTCTTCTTCCTTCTTTCTTGTGAAGGAAGAGGGGGAGAAAGAATGAGCATATCAGGACTGCAAAACTCCAGACAGTCACTAGAGTGGCAGGAAATTCAACTGTCTGCAGTTTTGCAGCCCAAATTTGGTTAATGTAGAGCAGGGGTGTTAAACTTGCAACGTCACGTGACGTGTCATGACATATCACAACGTTTTTGCCATTGGCGGCAATGGGGTGGGTACAGTTTCGCTATGATGCATCTGGCCCACGGGCCGGCAGTTTGACACCCCTAATGTAGAGCTATTCCTTACAGTCACCTTAGCATCTATTCCTCCCAACTTTGTAATGACAGAAAAGTATGCTAAAATAATTTATGAAAGGAAGAGGAAAAGAAGAAGATGACCACTGTTAAGGTAGAGAGATTCACTTACAGTGGGAATGAGTGAACTATTGCAAGACCTGAAAGACCAGATTAGGGACAGTGTAATGTGGGGAGAAAAAGTCTATGTAGTCACTAGAAATCAAAAATTACTTGATGATGCATAGTTAATTGAAAGGCAGACTTTTCTTTTCTCTCAGTGATGAGTGCAGAATGTGTGATGTGGTGACCTTCAGTGATTCTAGCTAGCTTTTAAATAGCCTGGGTGCTACTGGTCAGCAGTGTGAAATTCTCCGTGTTGGTGATTTGTAACTCAAGTTGAGCATGGGCTAGTAATGCTCTCAAAACATTTACTTTTCAAAAATAGGGGCTAGTACGGATGCTGAGTGAAGTGGGATCAATGTCTCCCAGACCACTGGGCAGTTTCTCTTCATTGTCTCTAATCTACCAACCTGTCAGTGGGACTATTTTTGGATACTGGTTGAGCAATGTTCTGGATGGTCATCAGTTCTTTTCCAGAAATAGCCTAAGTGACAAGTCACCAGTGCATTGGAAAGATTCTGAATGCCACTATTTCCTTTCCATCCTCCCACCCCATTGTTCCATGCTTTTCTACTGTGCCAGCAACATACCACATGGTTTAAAAAGGGAAATTGACAAAACTTTTGTCAAGTTCATCCCTGTTCCCACATATCCCAAAACAAAACATGCTTTGGGAAAGACAATGCTGGCAATATCTGGGCATAACCCTTGGAATATGCAAACTAGTCTATCTACTCCCTCCCATTAAAAGAATAAAAACAGTAAAAAGTGCCGCTAAGCAAAATCCCTTGTCAACAGAAGCAAAAGGAAAACTTTTATGAAGGCTTGATCTGGCAAGGTCAGGAGCAACTAATCTGAGCCCAGGCTGATCTTTTACTGTATAATTGGTGGTTGCTAGATTTCTTCTTTGGTGCCTTTTCTTGTTCTTGTAGCAAACTGAACCAAAAAGTGGTGCCTTTAAATCTCCACCAACAAGGCTTCTAGTTCTAGTGTTGACTGTGAGAAAACTGACACCTGTAATGTGTTTGTTAGAGTTAGAAACAATAACATACTCCTGCAGAACCTTATATATATATATAAAGAGCTCATGTAATGCCTTGTAGCCCATTACACAGGGATTTACATATGCAGGCCAATCTTTCCAGCAGTCTAAGATAGTAACTATTCAACCTAAAGCAGCCAACTCACGACCAAAATCACCATCGAGATGTCACAGGTTGTATGTATGACCCAGTATTTGCTGGGAGACTTTTTAAAGAATTGCATATCTAAAGACAATGTTTAGACTGTCACAGCTGAGGTTGGCATTAAGGTTATGTTATGAGGTTACGGGCTGCAAAAATGGTTAGTTAGGCATTTTTATATCATAGCTGGACATAAGCATAAGACTGTATGGAGAAAGTTTTTCAGGCAGCCAACTTGAGAGTGGTGGGGGAGACTTTGTGGGAAGGGTCATGAGTGCAGAAGATTGAGGAAGTTAAAATCATACTTTGGATATAGGGAAAACTTGCAGAGCTCGAACTACTATAGATACTGTCCTGGGAATAGCATGTATGTGATTCCCCCTCTTCCCCTTCTTGTCTGATCATTTTTATTCTTTAGTGGGTCTGTGATGGTTTCCCATTGGGCCCAGAGAACTCTACTTATGCCCCATATACTGTACATGCAGTCAGACAAACTGTGGAAATGATGTAGCTACTGTACTTCTTTAACAGCAGAACATGTGTTTGTTTAAATTACAGACATCCATGTTCAGTGACATCTGTCTGTTTTAATCCCAGGAGACCACTGTATTTAAGCACTGCTGATTGCTGACATTTAGAGATCCTTAGAGACTGATGCTGCTAATAAAATCAAAATAGGTAATTACGTTCTTTGCACTTGACCACAATAGCAACCTAAACAGAAAGTTGTCTGGGTTTTAGATAAAATTAGCAAATATATGCTTTGAAGCAAATGAATTTCATGCCAAGGCAACAAAGTGCACCTAATGTACTTCCCCCCCCCCCCACATCTTTCTAATTACAACTGAAGTCTATGCAGTTACTTAAGCAGAAGTTTTCGGAAACACTGACACTCCAACATGTTTAAAAAAATTAAAATGCAAAACTGAACTTTAAATTTCTCTGTTGTTATTTATTTAGAGTATTCATATAGTATCCGCACCTGCTCAGAACAGATTGTAGAAATGTCATAAAAGAAAAAAACTATATATTACTAAAACTTCCATTTTTATTACCATTAACTGGACAAAATGGTGTATCATTTTGTGTAGATTTTCCTCTAAAATAATTAGATTGAATTATCAACTCATACATAATTTCAGTAATAATGGAGTTTAACACAAATTTGAGAAGCACTTATTTAGCTACTTTTCCTAATACGTGAAATATATTTTATCCCTTTCCTATTTTTATATCCAACCTGAATCATCTAAGTGTGTATTTGAATTGTATATATCTACTATCCTAACATGATTAGGATAGGAATAAGAAGTTATGTTAACATGTTTTAATCTAATGGAGAAGGAAATCATTTCCAAATTTTCACGACACCCAAGAATACAATTTTTCTCACAAATAAACTGATATACATGATTTATTTTTAGTTGTTCTAAGAAGCATCTTTATATCATAGTTGCAGAAACCAAATATCTTAACACAATTAGAATATTTTATTCTCAGCACAAAAGAGTAACCTATAAGAAACAATTGTAAACAATGAAACAATTATGAGCAACCAACTGATATGTTCAACTTCTTCTCATTGTTTCTTTCCATTTAAAAACTAACATGACATTTTAATGTTTGATTTCATAGAGAAAACATATCATTTTAAAATTTGTGGCATATTATGTGCAAGAAATTCTGCCCAAAGTATAAATGTCTTTTTATAGCATTTAAATGAATTGGAGAAATATACTGTATGTGTGTGTTTTTTGATTGCGTGTGTCTGTGTCTATGGTAACATAGCTGAGATGTTTAGATTCTAAAAAGTAAGAACATTACCAAAATTTACATTTTATAAACACGTGCTAATTTTTAAATTGAATTGGCAAGAAAGTTTGAAAGTGGGGTCTTGTGTTTTGCTGCAACTATGTTAAACTCTTTGAGATAAATAATTGCAATTATATTTATCAGTGTAGTAACATCTGTATATTTATTCATCGAATCATCTGAGCTTCAAACTTGCTTGTACTTAAAGTTGCAGATCAAATCTTCACAGCAGCAATTTCAGGATATAAATCAACAGCTTGCTCAACCCGATCATTTACTGCTTTTCAAAAAAGGAATAGCATAAAGTTTCAGTCTAAATTACAGATGTCTTCTATGCTTTTTTTTTTCCCCACAAGGCACATTTCTAACAACATTTCTAACAACTACTTGTGCAAAAGAACAAAGATCCAAGTCTAACAAAGCTCTCCTTGTACCTGGTGTTATATTTCCTTGGGAAAAGAAACTGAATCTAAAAATAATGCTTTCTGCTTTGAATTGATTCTCGACAGTTAGATGAGTAGGAACTAAAGCTGGAGAGAACAGTTCATAGGGGAGAGAGACAGTTATGTGTATGATGACAAAAAGAAACAATAATTCCCCAATTACATTTAGTGTGTTCATTATGAGCAAGCTTTTTAAAAAGATTTTTCACTATCTGAATCTTAATGATAATTTTAAAAGCTTGTGTATGCAAATTGGGTCTATTGGTATTCCTGCTTGTCATATAGAGATAAATATTCTGTTGCTGCATGTTCCTCTTTCATATTCAATAAATTGTCAATCCAGAATTCCATCAACACTTCAGTTTATTGGGGCCTTTCTTTTCAAAACTGAAATGGAACCAGCATTTTAATATTGATACCACTACAAGACTTGTGCTTTTGCTATATGTCAGCAGAATATTTAATTGGATTTGGCTAGAGTGTTTAAGAAAGGCAGTCTCGTGTCGAAATTTAGTTGTTTTTTTTTCCACAACCAGTAAAGCACCAATTATATTAGAGAAATGTGATATAAATATATTATATTGGGAAATGTGAAGAAAATTAGGCGATAAAATTGCCGCTATACATTTAAGGTATAACATAGATTTTTCTTTGTATATTATATCAATGGTGTGGATTAGGATTGAAAACATTATGCCTATGTTATTGTACAGGTAGTCCTCAACTTACAATCACAATTGAGCCCAAAATTTCATTTGCTAAGCGAGACAATTATTAAGTGGATTTTACCACATTTTACAACCTTTCTTGACAGAGTTGTTAAGTGAATCACCTTAGTTAAGTTAGTAACATGGCTGTAAAGTGAATCTGCTACTCAGAAGGATGCAAAAGGTGATCACATGACCCCAGAACACTGCAACTGTCATAAATATGAGTCAGTTACCTAGCATCCAAATTTTGATCACATGATCATGGGGATGCTGCAATGGTTTTAAGTGTGAAAAATGGTCATAAGTCCCTTTTTTCAGTGCTGTTGTAACCTCAAATAGTCACTAAATGAACTGCTGATAGTTGAAGACTACCTGTATTGTACATTTCCTTGATTACCTTTTATATCAACTGGTGAGTGACACTTGAGAATAATTTAATTCCTACCTGTTTGTGTCCTTTGCTCTGCAGTGGTAATTCAATAGTTCACTGTTTTCTTGCTGTTTGTAAGAGCTTATTTGGTGGCTTTTTGGATGTAATAATAAAATTCTGAATTGTATCAGTTGATAGCTTGTTGGAAAAGAAACTACTGTCTGAAAGGCACTAAGTCTGGGATGGCTGAACTAATTTTTATTTATTAATTACTGATTTTATGAAATCCCCATAGTTAATCATAAATTTTACTAAGAGATTAGTTTATCATGTAGAGTTTTAAAAATATTGTAATATTTTAGTATCTTAGTAGGTCAATTACTACTTCTTGTTCTCCTATTCTATTCTCCTACTATTTCTTTTCCTTCTGCTATGCCAGAAAGATTGTTCATGAGAGAATAGAGAAACATAGAGTCATCATGGAAGCAAAGAAAGTATTTTTCTTTACTTTCTAAACAATAATACTGTGATGTTTAGAAAATGCAACCACTTTGAAATATTACAGGTATATTGCAGGAACAGGGAAGAATTTTGGATGTTCACTCTAACCCTAACCCAACATCCCCACACAATATTGTTTCTTGAGTTCCCCAGATTCTTCATCAAAAGTACACTGAATCAGCATGAGGCTCCATCTTGCTCCATATCACTATAATATCTATCCCTAGATTTTGGGATGGTAATTTATATAATTCTTGACTTTGGGCTGTAATCCAAACTTCTTGATAGCATCAAATTGCTTGGTCTTGATCTCAGTTTATTGGCAGTGGCTTTATACTACTTCCCTTCCTAGTGTCAGAATATATGTGCTCTGTTATTGACCTACACTTCTTGTTTTTCTTGCTGAGCACAACCCTTTTCAAATAACTGGCATCACTAATGTTTATAAACAGTACAGGAGTACAGATACGATCAAAAGTGAAACCAACTCTAAAATTGTCATGCAAATTTAATGTAACTAAATGTAATACTTCCCTTCCCCAATATGTCATTAATTACGCTACCCAGTGAGGGCAATTGGTGGGCTCTTTGACACTCCTCTCCATCTTCAGCATCTGTGACCTTGACCTTGGTTCCCACAGGACTGCTCGATGTTATGTCTAGCAATACTTTCATTTACTCCCCCCCCTCAGCCTGTGTGGCAGCTATGAACAACAAAGATGGTTTCAGCCAGGTTCATTTCAAAAGTTGACAGTTGCAGGCTGAAAACTACCTGTACTAACTCATCTTCAGTCCCATCTGAATGTCAGTCTTATTTTATTATTTTATATTAAAAGATGTCTGCCTCATCTCTCCCAAGAGGAATTATGGTAATGCCCCATATATCGAAGGTGAGGGGACCTCTAGGCTCAGAGATGCTAGTCCCCTGTAAGAGTTTCTCACTGAAACCGAGACTGGCTCCATCGCTATGAGATTTCCATCACTTTGTTAAACTTGAGTTATTCCAGAGTGCTGAATGACAATGTTGTCAGGGTTGTGATATGATATTTTTTTCCAATTCAATTTAAGATTAATTTCCCATAAGTATGTTACTGTTGCATTATTATGATTGGGAGAAACTGCCAAGAGTCATGAGAAGCAACAGTTTCTGTGTGTGTGTGTGTGTGTTCTTTTATTTTGTTCAAGAATTCAAATGTGTGTGTGTGTGTGTGTGTGTGTGCATTTAATGGTTTTGCAAGAATATGTAGAAGCTGCAGAAGAGAAGTGCAAAGTTTGTCATAAGCCAGAATGATCTGAGATATTTAAGATTTCATATTAAATTGTAGGTATTTATTCTGGGATTGTTTTTTTCTGAAAATGCCATCCACAATAAAATCCTTATAATTGGGTAATTATGAAAGGAAGCTTCCTGAGAAGAAGACAAAAGATGCAATGGTAAAATTAAAATTATCCTTAACGGTAGTTTAATAATTAATAACATTTATGTTAGAACAATTGTGAGGATTTTAAAATATGATATATAGAACATATTACAAGAATTCCCAGGTTCTCTGTTACAGAGGAAATTATTTCTTGGAGATATATGATAAAACAGTGGTTATTATTTGGAGCTGCCTTAGTTCTATAAGAATAATGAGACAGTATTCTATAAAAAGTGTTTAAAAAAAGGTGTAAAATAATAGTTTCACATACTTCCTATAGAAATTAAATGATAAACAAATAACTTCAGTTCTATACATCACTACCGTGTTTCCCCAAAAGTAAAACCCGATCTTATTTTTTTTTGTCTCCAAAAGAGGCACCAAGTCTTATTTTGGGGGAGTGTCTTATCTTAGGATCAGCATAGCTAGGCCTCCCACACCCCGACACCTGTTGCGTCGCTGCTTGATTTCTTCTGTGGCTGCTTCCCGCCACTTGCTGCTGGACGCCATCTGTTGCATTGCGCCGTTGCCATTGCTCATGGCAGGACACTGCATGGGCTGGTTCTGCTTGCTTGTGCAGCCCTTCAGGCCACTTCTGCTTGCTTGCACAGTGCTTTGGGCCACTTCTGCTGCTCCCACAGTGCTTCGGGCCACATCCACTGCTCGCTGTTTCACTACACTAACAGAGGATGAAAACATCCTTACTGTTGCCAGGATATCACAAAATACATTTTTAAATGGTCTGTGGAGGAAAACATGGGAAACCACAGATTTATTTGTTTAATTTCTCTCTATATAAAATGGTCAGAGCAGGCTTTGTACAGCTTTAAAGTATGTTTTGATTCAATTACATTTGGAAACTGGTATATATAACCTAGTTTCTCAATAAAGCAAGGAATTTCTTTGAAGCAATAATAGACCCAAATAGCTGCAAAGTGCTTTGCAGCCTTTTGTACAATTCACTTTTCTCCCCAGTTGCTTTTGGAGTTATTCCAGATAATATATAACCCTGCAGTTTTAATTATAAAACAAAGGGGATTGAGAAAGTTCAAAGGTCCGATTGGTTTTCTGACTTGGCTGACTGCTCATATCAATCAATTTACAACTCTGGGTGCAAAATTGACATTATGTTAGATCTGATTCACTTTGTTTAAAGTGGCCAGTCACAAGTATAAAACTTTGATTTCTCTTATGTTAATCAAAGATTCCACTTTTATGCTGATCTTGCCAACATAAATGCTATTCAGTTCATCTGTTAGCCTTCTGATTTTAGGTTCAAGGTTTATCAGTTCAGCACAAAATATTAGGTTAATTGTATTTTAAAACTTAGTATGATTTGGACCTAGCTTAAATCTCTTTAGAACTATTGCATGGGTATCCAGCTAAAACTTCCTGATACAACCCCAAACATTTATTAAGAGCACAAGATAGCAAGTCAATGAATATCACTTTTTCTGCCATGATTTGCCAGGGATAATCAGTCCTTTTAAGTACAGACCAAGTTTCCTAACTAGTTAGGCAGCAATATTATATCAGTGGTCAGTACACAATAATGATCATTCTTCTTAGTCATTCTATAATAATCAATGGTCATTCTTCTTAGCCTGCTCAAAAATGACCACATTTTCCCAGTGAAACTTCCTGAAAGGGGAAAACTTGACAACCAGCTTTCCATTCTTCTTCACATCACTCCAAATGCACTGATAAGATAGCAGAATTCCATCCCTCCACAAGGTCAGTCAAGGATCATTCCTCAGTGTCATTCCAAAGAAATGAATAAGTAAACAAAAACAAGATTTTTTTGTTTTTGATTTTGAGTAGGATACTTGAAACTTTGGTTCAGCACAAGCTATGTTCTTTCTGGACACTTTGGAGATGCTGAACTATCCATTTTTCATTGAAGAACATGCAAGTGTCTTAAATACCACCTACCAGGAAGCCACTACCATTTCTATATCTCAGCTTCTGGAATAGAAGTGGTTAGCTATTGTGTGACACAGAAAATTGAACTGTATGGGTCAGCGATCTCTTCCAACAGAGTTCTTATGTTTTGGTTCAGAAATATATAAAACTGTACTAATTTTTGGGTGAATTAACAAGAAACAATATATTACGGCAAAATGCTGATGGAAGAGGCATTGATCTTGATAAGAAAGGGAACATTTTAAACTTGGCTATGTTCTTTCTAATTTTATTATTATGTTAGCGATTAACTATTTTTATTTGTCAACAAAGACAAATAGAATAAAATAGTGGTACTCAGTAACACACTTAGCTGAAAAATAGAATAGAAACATGAGGGAGAGTACAGATATATTGCTTGTCTGATAAATCATTTTAAAGATTATAAAAGTTATTCCTGCCTTTGCCTGTTAATGCAATCCTTTTAATGCCTGTTAATGATTGCTAATGCAAACAATAAGACTGCAAATTACACAGTGAAAAACAAGACTCCTGACAATTGTTTGAGTCTGTCTTGCCACTTGGAGCTCCTATTATACAGATGCTGCATAGCGAGCCCTAAGACCAGTGCTCAGAAATGTCCAAGAACAGTTAAAAAAACAAACCCTCTTCTAACATTCATTTTAGGAAAAGGTTGCATATCAACAATGTTCAAGATGTCACTCTTTTCATGATGATTTCTTTCCTTTATGAGGTTTTATTCAAAGAGCTATGCAGTCACATAAAATGAGCCTGGTGAGAGGTTAAATTTTTCATGTTTATGTAAGAGTGACGCTGTTAAAATAACTTGTGCAGACTTCCATGGAAAATGCATTGCACTGCCAATATTTAAAAATCAGAGGAACTTCAGTTGGATGCATAACTTTATTTAATGTTCTACCCACCCAGCTGATTTATAGCCTCCTATTACAGCAGGTTCTCTTCCTTTCCTTTTAAAATCACGAGTTAACTGTCAGCATATTGTTTGGATAAAAACAAATGAGTTTCTAAGATATCTACAACAAACTGGGCCATGCAGAACAACTCCAGTTACCTTGCCAAGTTCCTTTATATTTTTTCCCTAAGGCTTATTGTTCAGAAGATGGTAATAACTACATGTTAAATGGATAATAGGAAGTGTTACCAAAACTCAAATGTTTACTTAAGATATTATGACTACCATGTATTTATTTTCTGGATTCATACCTACTAATATCTCTCTCCCATAACATATTTTTTTCTCCACTCAACTTTGTTTTCTATTTCAGAGTTAAATGATGAACAGCAATTTCAAAGAATAACTCATACATCTCTTTCCTAGGCTGCTTTAAAAAAAACTAGCAAAAGCCTAAGCATCAACTTTATTTTATAAAACATTTCTGAACTTACATAGCCTCTATAGATATTCTTAAGAAACTGTACTTTCTTTTCAGTCTACAAAGGAAGTATCCTCTAAACTTTAGAGCAGAGGTTACCAACCTTTGGGCCATAGCCCACTACTGGACTATGGCCTATTTGCAACAGGCCGTACGCACAACATTTGCGCAAGCGGCAGCACTCACAGCCCAACTTGTGCGCCTGCCCCTCTCACAAAACCATCCTTGCACAAAACCATCTCTTTCCCCCCCCCCCCCATATGCCGGCTACCAACCCGGAAAGGTTGGGGAATGCTGCTCTAGAGGATGGGGGAGGATGGTAGGTTATGTATTTGACAAAAATTGGGCAAATTTTAATTGGCTGTACCATCTTGTTAGGCACAACTTGGTTTCAAATTTCAATCTTTCCTATCATTCAAGAAGTGTCTCTAATCCTTTTCAAATCTTTATGTTGTCAGTAGTAGTTTAGCCACCTTTTCACAGGAATTAGTGTATTTTGCTAATCCATTGCATCGACTTCCAGCACATAGGCAAGAGATGGCACTGAGATTTTTCTGAATATATCTGAATCCTCTGTACAGCTAAGGGTCCAGAGCATTGGCAAGTTGCCCAGTGATGGCATTTGGAGAAGCGTTAAGCACGGACACATGAAGAAGAGACCTAGAGTGCTAGCAAGGGGATTAATACACAGGTCCAAGATATTATATTAAAGTAAAGCTATAAAACAACAAAACGTAAAAGACAGATGCGTAGTGAAAATGTAAAAGGTAGAAGTAAAGCCTAATGAGCTATGCAATACATAAAGTTATTTAGAGAGAACAAGGCTGGAAACTTTAACGTGCATATAAACATTTTGTGAATAAAATAATCCTCTTCTTAGAAATTGTACCTCCTTACCAAATCTATCACCATCACCTATGACCTTAGAGTCTTAGACTTTCCTTTAATGCTTTTTTTTAGTAAAATAGTAAGAGTGTAGACTAGTTGCCAGCCTTATTTACACCCATGCCTGATACAGGATTTTCTGCTGAAGCATAAGCCAGTTTACCAGCCAGTTTTAGCACACTTTGGCCCCAGCTAGGTAAATATACAGCAGGATCAAAATCTCAGCACAAATCAAGGCAATCTACGGTCAAACAATAATGCATAATCAGATATTGGGAGGAAAAGTCAATGAAAAACTATGGTACTGTGTTGCAGTTTTTCTGCATTCTGTAACCTAGTTCATACAAGGGTAAAAATATTGGCTTTGCTAAGGCATTTCTTTTGTGTCCTGACTGTTTTTTTGTACCTGTATTGAAGGGATTTTTAACATTGTTTTTCTTGCTGTGCTAGCTGGGATATCTCTACTCCTTTATAATTACAGGATTATAGAGATATGCATACAATCTGCCACACCTTGAGGTTACCAAGAGCTATATGAGACCATAGGAATATTGCTGACTGTGCAATGCCAGTGACAAAAGCACCTCAGAATTAGCATACTTTTTCTTGCTTCTCCAAGTCATATATGGGGGTCGTTTATTTAAGTACATTGTTCAATAAAGGATATTAATATGGTATTCATCAGAGAACTTTCAACTGATCTGTATCTCCACAAAACTGTAACAACAAGGGCATCTATACTTTCTTTGACATCAGAACTCAAAGCAAGGAAAAAGTCATATCTGAGAATGTAACACTCCCAACAGATTTCAAAGATGCTACTTTGGAACTGCAAAGTCAAGTGAGAGATTATTGAATATACATAAATCAAAAGCTTCAGGCCATCTCAAATCAAAACAAACACAGTGATTTTTTGAACATATCATAATTGCTAATTGATAAGGTATTTATAATTTGTCTCATATGTAACCTACATCTGCATAACCAACCTAGTCTTTCCTTTTCTTTCTCTCTGCCTACCTCATTCCAATTTAAAAACATAATTAGTTTAGCTACTTCATGAATTTGGTGAAGTAAGCTGTAAGTTCATGGAGGTTTGCGCCTTGCACCTTTTGATTTTGGTCTGCCATAGACCTATTACAGTACAATGTTTTATTACAATATAATAAAGCTTGCAAGTCTACTCCCACATAAATCTGTGGTAGATTTATTTTCATTCCTGTCAAAGCTATTATCCTTAGTCATTATACTTACCTTCCTACAAGTGTTTTAAAGAACAAACTAGCAAGCAAACAACCAACAATAACCTTTCCATGTCTTCTCTCTTATACTTATGGCCCATTTGATTTTTTTCCTATCTAAATCTCTAACATCAGAACTAAGGTGGATTACAGAAAAGAAAACGGAAGGGGAGTTGCAGAGAAACAAGTTCTTTCATTTATGTACAACCAACCTAGACCACCCTGTCTCCTGCTCTTCTTCTGGATACCCTATCCAGTTATTGTACAATGCACATTATTGTCAGGCTACTCTTTCATTGACTGATTTGTTCTTATAATTTAAATAATTAACCCAAATGCTTCTGTTTTAGGATCTGAATACTTTGTAAACATTATGCAATTTAACATTGTTGTTTAATAAAGATTAAAGAGATCCAAATAAATTATGCACTATAGAAATACTATAATTTGCAGAGCTATAAATATATCTTCTGCAAAGCACAGAGGCTTTAATTAGCTATGTGTCTGTTTATATAAACACTGTGTTTGGGAATGCACTTAAAAAAGAGTTTGATTTGGCTTTCATCTTTCATCTTTATTATTTGAGGTTTTCTGTCTAATTAGGTGTTTTAGCCTTGTAACATTTTTAACTTGGAAAAGTTTAATTTTTTTATGGAGTGAGAGGAGGGTAAAATTTCATGAAGTTAAAACTTTTTAAAGCCCTGGTATTACTCTAATTGTATGGTTAGTTCATAGTAAAATAATAACAATAAAACAAAAAGAGCATCCGTAATGCACCTTTAATGAAATTTCATGACTGTAATTCAGGATGAGAACCATTCACAAGTACTATTAGGCTAATAAAGTACTTAGAATTGACAAAGACTTGGGGTTTCTTTTTCCTTTTACACCATCTGGGCATTAATTTTGTTCTTAAAAGATACAGTATAAAACTGATTTAATCAGAGCTAATTGAAGTCCTTATCTTGATAGCACATTATTTTTTTCTTGAACTTAATATGTGATCAGTATTTTAACACCATTTCTCTGTTATTTACTTCATTCTCTTCTGAATTCCATTCTCTTGGGTAGTATTTCCAATTATATTTTTTTATCTCTTCCAAAGTTTCAGAGTAGTACTCTTCATTCTATAGATTTTGATAGTAGGTTAATAAGGATGAACAATGAGGTTCTATCTTACTTTCTACAGGTCTTGCATTCTTGGCTCAGAGTGTTATTAATGTTTCTCCACAAATAGCCTTGCATAATTGTTACTTTCTAATCCCACCAAATTCTAATAATCATTTCATGTAGCAATGTTGCAAGGTGCATATTTAAAATATTTCAGTGAACCAGCCTCGGCCTACTAAGAGAAAAGGCAAACTGTGGATTCTGAGTAGCAGTATGAACTTTATCTTCAGTAAATATATTTTCCCCTCTATTCATTGTATCTTTCTCTTTCCCAAATTGCCACATAGAAATCTGCTTTTTCATCATAATTGGAAGAATTTTTTATGATTCAAAGCATTGATAGCTCATCTCTTTTTAAAAAAGAATCATAGAATCTAAAGTTGGAGGAAGCCATTATCATCATCATCATCATCATCATCATCATCATCATCATCATCATACAGGAGGAGTAATACCTCCTTAAAAAACCTTGGTCCAGCTGGCCTGGCTGGTAGCACCTTGTAACAGCCCTTTTCCAGGGTTACAGGAGAAGATGGCCAATGGTTTTGAAGGCGGAAGAGGGCTTTATGCCCCAATGGCGGATAAAGCAGTAGAACCATCTTCTAGGAGAAGGAAAACTCTGATTTCAAACCTCTACTGCCTTGTGGCTATATCTATTATTGGAAAAGGCTTCAGGAGGTAACCTCGAGGTAAAAATCCGGAGCCGAAGTCCTGGAAGCAGTTCATGACTGCATATAATCATGTTCTGGTAACTCCTGCGATGTAGCTGGAACTAATCGTTTCGGCTTTGCCATTCCATTGGACTATTTCAGTGACATAGAGAGGGAGGATCTGCTGCCTGGGTAACAGTCTATCCTCCATATCAATCTACCCAGGCCTCGTGCTCTGGAGAGGACACTCCAGCTTTGCATATAGCATTGAAACAACACAGGAAGTGGCAGTTACCGGTTATAAGTTTTTGCTTGATTGGCATAGAGCATGTCGCCAGGGGCCACTTTCGATGGTGGGAGAAGTCATAGTACCTTATTGGGCAGCTACTGCCCGTCTTAAGCTGGGCAGTCCCCAGCCAGTAAGGTGCCGCCCTGCCACGGTCTGTTAACCTCACTGGGTGCATGGGGTTTAGGGTTAAAACCGACAAGCAGATTGATAACTGTGCACCATGAAATAAACACAAGATTTTTTTTGCCCTAAATTTGGGCACTTGGAATGTTCGGACAATGACCCCCAGCCTTTCTGATGATTTTCAAGAAATAGATGACATACGTAAGACAGCTGTCATCGACATGGAGCTGAGCAGACTGCAGATGGACATCGTTGCCCTTCAAAAGACAAGGCTGTCAGACTCGGGATCTGTTAAGGAGAGAAATTTCTCGTTCTTCTGGCAGGGAAAACCATCGAATGAGACTAGGGAATACAGGGTTGGCTTTGTGGTCAGAAACACCCTACTAGGATCCATTACTCCACCTGCTGCTGGAAGTGATTGGTTACTCTTGTTAGCACATACGCATCGACATTATCATCTTCAGTAGAATCCAAAGACAAATTCTACACCAATCTGGCTGCTGTTATCAAGAAAATCTCTGAGAAAAAACCACTGTTTATTCTTGGCGACTTCAATGCCAGAGTTGGAGCTGATTATAGTTCTTGGCCCACTTGCTTAGGTCAGTTAGGCATCGGGAAGATAAACTAAAATGGCCAATGCCTGCTGGAGTTCTGCTGCTACTACAGTTTTTGTGTTAGCAATACATTCTTTAAAACAAAGCCTCAACACAGTGTCTCTTGGAGACACCCAAGATCGAAGGATTGGCTCCAGCTCGACTTGATTCTTACCAGGCGCTCCAATCTTCCCAGTGTTACAATCACACGCAGTTATCAGGGTGCTGATTGTGATACAGACCACTCCTTGGTGTGCAGCAAAATAAAACTGAAAATAAGGAGCTTGCATCACTCTAGTTGAAAACAATCTCTTTCCACCGGAGCAGAAAGGAAATCGCCCCAATAGCAGAGGAACAAAAGATCAACTCCTAATAGACAAATGATCTTGGAAAACTGCAAGAAAAAGAAGACCAACCTAAATGTGGCATGGATTGACTACAAAAAGGCATTTGACTCTCTGCCACATGACTGGATAATCAAGTGCCTAGAAATAACAGGAGTCAGCAGAAATATCAGAAAATTTGTGCTAAGATTGATGGCACAATGGAAGACACAGTTGCAGGTCAATGGTGAGAGACTGGGAGAGGTTAATATAAAGAGAGGGATATTTCAAGGAGATTCAC
>NW_015388950.1:40029-50632 GCF_001527695.2 Protobothrops mucrosquamatus
CCCACCTCCTTTACATGGATGATCTGAAGCTGTATGGAAAAACATCATCTGAAATAGAATCGCTGCTCAACACTGTCCGTATATATAGCCAAGATATTGCAATGGAGTTTGGCTTGGACAAATGTGCCACACTTACTATCAAACAAGGAAAAATAGTGAAAACTGAAGGAATCAAGATGCCCCACGAAAATAACATTAAGAGTCTGGATGAGGAAGATTACTACAGATACTTGGGTATCCTTCAAGCTGACAACATGAAGCACACTGAAGTCAAGAAAAATATTAGAGGTGAATACATCAAGAGAGTGAAGAAGATCTTAAAGTCCAAACTCAATGGCGGAAATACCATAAAGGCAATCAACACCTGGGCAATTCCAGTCATTAGATACACAGCTGGAATAGTGGACTGTCCTCAAGCAGAACTAAAAGCAATGGATAGGAAGACTAGAAAAATAATGACAATGAATCATGCCCTTCATCCATGCAGTGACATTGACAGACTTTATCTACCAAGGCAAATAGGTGGGCGTGGAATGCTGCAAGTACATCAGATGGTTGAAGAAGAATAAATGGCTTTGGAAGAATATCTGAAGGACAGTGATGAAGATGCACTAAAATTAGTGTATCAGGAAGGGTTACTGACTACTCGAGAGACCAAACTGGCCTACAAGAAAGACCAAATGAAGAACAGAATAGAGGCATGGGAAGACAAAGCACTACATGGCCAGTACATTAAAAAAAAAATAGCTGGGAAAGCAGATAATAACAAGACCTGGCAATGGCTAAGAACAGGAAAATTGAAGAAAGAGACCGAGGGACTAATTCTGGCTGCACAAGACCAAGCCTTAACGACAAATGCATATAGAATTCTCAAAATTGAGAAGACAGCAACAGACAGTAAGTGTCGCCTATGCAAACATGCTGAAGAAACAGTGGACCACCTGGTAAGCTGCTGCAAGAAGATCGCACAGACTGACTACAAGCAGCGGCATGACAAAGTAGCAACAATGGTGCATTGGAAGATCTGCAAGAAATATCATTTCCCTGTAAGCAAGAACTGGTGGGATCATAAAATAGAGAAAGTCATAGAAAATGATAAAGTTAAACTGCTCTGGGACTTCAGAATTCAAACAGACAAGCACTTGCAACATAACATTCTGGACTTAACAATTGTTGATAAGAAAGACAAAAAAGTCTGGATAGTGGACGTGGCAGTGCCTGGAGATAGCAGAATAGACGAGAAAGAACTGGAGAAGATAACAAAATACAAAGATCTACAAATAGAAATAGAAAGACTGTGGCAAAAGCATGCAAGGGTAGTACCAATAGTAATAGGCACCTTGGGTGCAATCCAAAACAACTGGAGCACCACTTGAACACCATTGGCATTGATAAATTCGCCATTAGTCAATTGTAAAAGGCGGCCTTACTAGGAACCGCCTCCATCCTGTTATCTGTAATAACATCAAACATCCACATCTGCCTGTCCCAGGTCCTTGGTAATGACTCGATAGGTAGACAAAATGCCAAATCCAGTCTGAACATCTGGCTGACTGTGTGATGATCCATAATAATAATAATAATGTTGGAATGGACCTTGGAGGTCATCTAGTCCAACCCCCTGCTCAGGCAAGAAGCCCTATACCATTTCAGACAAATGGCTGTCCAGTCTCTTCTTAAAAACTTCCAGTGTTGGAGCATTCACAGCTTCTGGAGGCAGGTTGTTCCACTGATTAATTGTTCTAACTGTCAGAAAAGTTTTCCTTAGTTCTAGGTTGCTTCTCTCTTTGGTTAGTTTCCATCTGTTGCTTCTTTTCCTGCCTTTAGGTGCTTTGGAGAATAGCTTGACTCCCTCTTCTTTGTGGCAACCCCTGAGATATTGGAACACTGCTATAATGTAACCCATCGTCCTTTTCTTCATTAAACGAGACATACCCAATACCAGCAACCATTCCTTATATGTTTTAGCCTCCAGTCCCCTGATCATCTTTGTTGCTCTTCTCTGTACTCTTTCTAGAGTCTCAACATCTTTTTGACATCATGGTAACCAAAACTGGATGCAGTATTCCAAGTATGGCCTTACCAAGGCATTCTAAAGTGATATTAACACTTCAAGTGATCTGGATTCTAGCCCTCTGTTAATGCAGCCTAGCATTGTGTTGGCTTTTTTGGCAGCTGCAGCACACTGCTGGCTCATATTTAAGTGATTGTCTACTAGGACTCCAAGATCCCTCTCACAGTTGCTACTATTGAGCAAGGTACCACCTATACTATACCTGTGCCTTTGGTTTTTCTTGCCTAAATGTAGAACCTTACTTTTTTCACCACTGAATTTTATTTTGTTAGATAGTGCCCAATGTTCAAGTCTGTCCAGATCCTTCTAGAGTCTTAAGCCTATATCTTAAGCCTATCTTCTGGAGTGTTGGCTATTCCTGCCAGCTTGGTGTTGTCTGCAAATTTGATGATTTCCCCATCTATCCCCTCATCCAAATCATTGATGAGGATGTTGAAGAGCACTGGGCCCAGAACAGAGCCCTGGGGCATCCCACTACACATTCCCTCCATGTAGATGCAGTTCCATTGAGGACCACATGCTGAGTATGGCTGGTGAGCCAGCTATGAATCCATCTGGTGGTGATGTTGTCTAACCCACATTTTTCTATCTTATCAAGTAGTAGGTTGTGGCCTACTTTATCAAATGCCTTACTAAAGTCCAAGTAAATTATATCCACAGCACTCCTCTGGTCCACTAATTTTGTCACCTAGTCAAAGAATGCAATAAGATTTGTCTGGCATGATCTGTTTTTAACAAACCCATGTTGGCTTTTGGTAATGACTTTGTTTGCCTCTAGGTGTTTGCTGATTCATTGCTTGATTATGGTCTAGGGCAGGGGTAGGCAACCTTGGCTGGCTCAGGAATTCTGGGAGTTGAAGTCCACGAGTCATAAAAAACCAAGGTTGCCTACCCCTGGTCTAGGGGTTAAGGCATCAGCTGGAAAGCAGGAGACTGTAAGTCCTGCCTTAGCCACAAAAACCAGCTGGATGACTTTTGGGCAGTCATTCTCTCTCAGCCCTTTTCACCTGACAGGTTTGTGGTTATGTGGAAAATAGAAAGAAGAAAATGACTTGGATATGTTTGCTGCCTTGAATTATTTGTGGGATACAAATAAATAAATAAATAAATTGGCAATATTTATCACAAATGTAATAGAGAAGGTCAAAATATAGTCAAGAAGTATCTTTCACCCAAAGGAATCAGTAGCATTTCTACTAGGGTTAAAAGATGGTTTTAATACTATCTCAATTCCTAATTGTAAATAATTACTCATGTCATAAGATAAGAAAGTAAATTAGAGGCTGCTTGCCAATTGGTACTTTATAAAAAATATATTCAAGAAGAGGATGATCAGCAAATTTACCAGCAAATTTCAAAATTAGGCTGTTATTTTACATTACAACAAAACAAACTTTCATAGTTCATTGCATGCAAAATTATCTTTCCACTATTCTGTAATGTAAAAGTAAAATGAAAATAAAATTTAAAACTATCTTCTCTTTGAAAACTAAAAAAACAAACTGAATTTCTATAACCAAAACATTAAATAATGTTTTACACGTACACATACATGTGTGTTTGTGCATATCTCTCTCTCCCTCTCTCTCTCTCTCTCTCTCTCTCTCTCTCTCTCTCTCTCTCTCTCTCTCTGTATATATGTCTGTGTGTGTATGTGCGTGCAAATGAAAGAGTGAAGATAAATTATTAAGGTTTGGCATTACATTTTCAGCTTTTAACTTGGCATATATAAAAGCTCATTCATAGACAGTGAAAACCCTTTATCATTTGAAATTTACTGGAAGAGCTTTTTACCTAATTTAACCAGCAATTCCTTTATGGCATTGATTGGAATTCATCAATGTATAATCAGCTCTTGGTGACATACAAGTTTCACACACTATAATAGATGGTTGATTATGCAATTTCAGTAAGATTGCTTTAGGCATTGAAAGCTCAAATGGAGCATGTATGGGCTTGTATCTTCACTTATAAGTAGACACATCACCAATGTGTGGTGTTTTTTTTAAAAAAAAGCATGGGTCATGTCTTGATTGTTCAAGAGGTTTTATTTTAAACTGAGACAAAGGAGACAAATTTAAACCTGAAGCAGCTTCTAGAGTTATTCATATTAAAAGTAAGTTCCTTATGCATATATTTTTGCTTAAATAAAGTTATTAAGAGGAGCTATTGAGTTCAATTAATGGGTAAGCTATATCAGTTGGCTCCCTTATGGTGGTTGGCTGGGATTATGATTGTTTAGTTACAAACAATCCCTAGTATGCATGAGGTATTTTACTGTTGATCTTGTACTTTTTATTTTACTCATATTTTTCCTTGTTCTAATTTTATTCTGTAATTTGCCTAGAGTCCCTCTGTGATTGAGGTAGTATACAATTAGATAGACAGACAGACAGACAGACAGACAGACAGACAGACAGACAGACAGACAGACAGACAGACAGACACTGCATATACGGTATATGCATGACCCAGGTTTGTACCTGAGGTACAGGAAGAAGTCTTCCTGTACCTCAGCAGTGATATCTGTTGATACTCATTCCATTACTATGGAAATAGTTTCAGAAAAATAAATGTACAGACAGCAGATTGATACAACTAATGCTTTAATTCCTATTTGTATTGATTTTTAAGGAGAAGACAGAAAGTTATTTCAAAGTGAGTTGGATCTGTTTGTTTTGTCCAATACTATTTCTCAATCTTTTCAACTGCACTGACTGTAACCTTAAAGCTTGCATTCCAGTGTGGTGATGGCTACCAATTTAGATGGTTTTAAAAAGGAACTGAACACATTCATGAGGAATTAGGTGCTCTGTCTGTGCAAGCAGAGCATGAGAATATGTTTTTCAATGTATGAAAATTTCCATCTCAGAGGATGAGCACTTTCACCAAATTAGTGACTTGAGGAGAGGAAAAAGCACCTAACATGAATATTCTCTAAATAAGCTTCTTACCCTGTAATTATTTGCTATGGACATTTGAGGACAAAACAGTCAGAAGATTTTTAACCATCAAGGACAAGGGCTTTGGTTCTGTTTTGTTTTGTTTTAATGTCCCTTCCTCCTTTGGTTCCTTTGCTTTCTGGAAACAGCATGCCTTTCTGCAGGCAGGAAATTCTCTTTTTACTTTCTTGCTATTATGTAGCAGCTCTCTTTAGCAAAGAACATTCTGAACAGCCGCCTGCAGAGTCAGGACAAAGTGACCTCTGCTTCCTTCTCCCTCAGAACAATGGCAGCAAAAACAAAGCCATGATCAGATAACAAAGATTAAATGAAAGTCCTTGATCAAGATGAATGCTGTCCCTGGAATCATCAGCAAAGATGTGAGTAAAAATTTCCATGTGATTCCCATACGGTGTATGTAAAATGACATCAGAATGAGAGCACAAATTGGGAGAGTCTACATATAATCTGTACAGATCAAGGAAGTATGCATCACAGTATTAATGGAAAAGCAGAGGGAGAATTTAAAGTCAGGTTCAACCATAGAATATTTTTTTCCCTGTTCAGATTATGTTGATACATGGTAGAACAGAAAGGTATCTTAGCAACAGCTCTGGATCTCCAATGGAGCAATAAACAGCTATGATAAAAAAAAATGCCATTAATTCATCAGCTAAATCTGGTTTATGGCATTAGTAAAAGTGTTCAGTAAAGCTCACTTGCTTCATAGTTAAGAAAGCATTTGTAGTGAAAAGAAAAGAGCAACTAAACATGTAGATTTTTTTGTAATGTTGTAAACTGGTTATGTTTGAGAAAGAAGAAAGTGAAAGAGGTTTTAATATTTTCAGAGATCCACAGTCTTTCATACCACATTTCTATTGAAATGGAAATTGATGGCTGGACAATGGAGATGATATATCTGTCTATTCCTGTTGTTAAGAGATTAGGACTTCAGAATTGGAAAGGAAAATGTGTGATTAGTTACTGAGTGGATTGAAGATCTGATGTTATTTGTGTCTTATGAACAAATTGCTTCTGTTATACATTATGTACTAGCAGTTATAATGAAATTCAGCCATCCTTTACTGTAATTCAATGTTATATAGACATATGCATGTATGAGAAGCCCTTAGGTTTATACTTGTTTTTTGCTTTTGTTGTGATTAATTGCATAAATAAACAAAATGTGTATGTGTGCATGACTACATGTGTGCATGAGAGAGAGCATGTGCATACTCAGGATTCAGTAATACTTGCAAACATTAGAAGTCCCTGAATTTTATCTCAGATATTAATCTGAACAAGAGAAGATTTCTTTACTTTCCAAGGAAAACTTAGAATCAAGTATCATGTACCACAACAATCCAACAACCAGAAAGAGTTTTGCCTATTGATGCCAATTTGTCTCAGCCAGGTCTGTTTGCAAATCTAGATTCCTTCCTTCCTTCCTTCCTTCCTTCCTTCCTTCCTTCCTGCCTGCCTGCCTGCCTGCCTGCCTGCCTGCCTGCCTGCCTGCCTGCCTGCCTGCCTGCCTGCCTTCTCCAGAGGAGTTTGAAGGGTCCCCACAATAAATATTGGGGAATAGAATGAAAAACTAATGCACTAGAGGTGACCAACCAAAGTCATTTTAAGATAGTAAAAAGTCCAGGGGCAAAATGTTTGAACTTACACACACACACACACACACACACACACACACAATGTTCTCATTGCATCCTACATTAAAATAATTCTTATTATTTTTCCAGGCAAGTCATGACATGTGTGAAAACCAAAAATACTGAAATAGCTCATGGGACTACATTTTAACTAATTAGTTTTAGTGCTTAAGTACAAAGTACAGACCCATCAGAACATCTTAATTAATGAGCCATACCCTCCAGTGACTGAGCCTCGCCCTCCAGTGGTAAAGCCTTAGGCAATGTCCACCCTAGCAACCTCCACCCCCGAATAAAAAGTTGTTGTTTCTGCATTTCTAGATTTTTTTCAAATGTTTTTCCATTACTTGGAAAATAGTATCGAAAAATTATCCAAACTCACTCCTGGTTAGGATGTAAAGTATACATTACATTAGCTAATTCATGTTCAGTATCTTTAAATACGGGCTTTCTCCAATTTCACACAAACCAGCCTGAATATTATACCTATCATACATGGCTCTTCCCCATACTTCCTAGTCTACTGAAAATCTGCCTCCTTGCAGCCATTGCGGTACACATTTGAAATACCTCTTCTTCAGTTCCCCGCTGGATGATACACTTTCAGCACCAGGACACAATCACATCATTTTCCAAAAACTTTCAACATAGGGGTTGTTTTTTATGCTGCTATCCATTATTTTTTGTTTTCTTTAATGTGTATTATTCTATTTTATTGATTTATAACTATAATTGCATTTTGCCCATAACTTGTAAAACAGAGGTTTTATAAATGATTAGTCAGAACAATAGATCATGCTTAAGAATAGTGTATACAAACAAGTAAATAAATACACAATCACAGAGGAAGGCTCCAAAATACTTTCCAAGTTATCAGAACCACCTTTTTGAAGTCATTTTACAAAACAAAGAAATGTTTAATATCTACTGGAGCCTTAAGGCAGTCACTTTGTATATTTATGAAACAATTGGCAAAAGATTCAAGGCAGGATAGAGAATAATTGTCATGAGGTTCTTGGAGTTATAAGGGTATCTCAAAGTGAACAGCTGCAATGACTGGACAGAAAGTGGCTCTATAAAGTGAAGCAGCATTTCTGGGCACAGGATAGATAGCTCAGTGGTTACCTCAGGAATAGCTTACTTTTCTCTATCCATCTGCCTAAAAATATATATTTCTTTTAAAAAAGAATATTTCTAGAGTCTCTCTATTTCCACTGATAGAAAAGAGAGCCTCTTTTTTTTATTTATGCACTTTCATCAAAATATGATCCCTTGTTATTTTTTGAGACATTTTCTTCTAATTTTTTGTAAAGGCCGTGTCATCTCTCCCAGGTAAACCAGACAGGAAACATGACTAGATAAACTAATTCTACTTTATTGTAAGGCTATATTAACAAAATCCTGCAAGTCTGAAGGTACAAACTTCCTGCTACTACTTTTAACTGCTTGATCCATTAGGACAGGGGGGTCAAACTGCCAGCCTGCAGACCAGATGCATCATAGTGAAACTGCGCCCACTCCATTGCCGGCAATGGGGAAAAAAGTCGCAATACGTCATGACACATCATGTGACGTTGTGAATTTGATACCCCTTCCTAAATTTGATACCCCTTCCTAAATTTCTTTCTCCGACTGTTAAGCCACTGAGGGCTCCTGCCTCTCTTGTCTGATTGTCTCCTAAGCAGCATCTCTTCCCCTTGTTCCTCAAGGTCATCCACATATTCCATTACAGGTCATACAATTACCTTCCTTTTAAAAGACTCTTGTGACGTCTTGTTCCTATTTAGCTTTTTCTTCATGTCACCTTTGTATAGTACTCCACTATACAGTTACAGCAATACTCTATAGTTAATACAGTGTTGTTCATGACTTTTTGTCATGAACAGCAATGTATTAACAACAGAGTATGTCACCATTACCTCTCACAGTGCCCTGGATATTTGTCCTTTAGACAATTTATTCCAAAACTATCTTTTATGAATTTCAAATTATCCCTTTCCCTGCCTTACTGCTCAGTTTTGTCATTTGAAGATCATACTCTCTGCTTGCCTCCACTAGTTAAACTTCCAACAATTCCTGGAAGGTTTACTCTGATAAGACTTCCTAAGGCTTGTTCTTATCAATCCTCAGTTCTCTTATGTTCTTTACAGCTCTGTTTTACCATAGATCATTAATGCCTGCCACTTTCTTGACACTTTAACTCTGTGGCTATAACCTTTTGATTTCTTTTGGATTTATTTGAATTCATTTTGTGTTTCAAAATTTACTTGGATATTTCCACATTTCCCACTTTATCAGTTCCATTCTAGGTTCAATCACTTTCTAAAAAAGTCATTTCAATATAAGTGTATTATTATCATAGTTGGGTACACAGTCAGCTTTATGTTTAGACTGTATTTTGCATTTTTATCCATCTATTGGGTCCTTCCCACAGACCTGAGTTACTCGGATGTTGTTGTTTGATGGTGTTAAATGTATTGGTGAAGGATGTAACAAATCTTCATGACTAACCATGGATTGCAACCCAGATCTCCCAAATCTACTCAGCCCCTTAGTCACTACATCACTCTGGCATGCCATTGTCTCCTCTGTACAGCAGAAATTGATCACTATGGCTTCTAGAGATGATTTGTCTACACTTGTTCCTTAGTTTGATGAATTTTGCAGGTGAATTAACATAAATGAGTTGACATGTTAAAGGAGCAGCATTTTTTTAAGGAACATATATTGTAATGACCAGTAGACCTGTGTTGTGCCCTTACTGTTTCTCTGAATCATTTATGAAGCAAGTACAGACTTACTTTCTTCAAAGGTTTACCTTTAAAATTCTATTTTAAAGAATTCCTATGGGACCCTTGTGGGATTCAGGGCACTCTTGTAATTAAAGAATTTGGGAGTTAGCTTTCTCAACAACATGTCAATTTCTCTTCTTTTTAATCATAATTTAAAAAATAGCTTGAAAAAGTCTACCTGGGTGGGACTGCCAAGGGAGTTTCCATAGGCAAATTGGTGCCTAGAATACTTCTCTTTAAATTGTTTCATTGTAAAATTAAGAAAGCCAACAAAGAATAGTGTATATCTTCATCAAAAGCCATGCACTTTTATTTTTAACTGATCTGTAATTAGTAATTCCATCTGAACAATCTGTTACCATATATTTATAAATTGGTTTCCATCTTACTGCCTTGATAGCTTTGTAAATGAGTTTACATTTGTTTAAATGTTAAATAGCCTCAATAAAATGGCCTCAGTAATGAGGGTTATTTTCCTGCATTTTCATATAATAAACTTTTAACCAGCCTTTAATAGTCTAGAAACCATGTGATAATATTTACTTAACTTTCCCTTTCTGGGCAATCATTATTTTACAGCATTATGTTCTAAGAAAATAAGCGTTTAGCAAATATAGAAGTCCTGTTTTAAGTAACATTTGAGAATGTTTACTTGAACTAACTCAGATGGCAGTAGAATGATAACATTAAGTCATTTAACTGACTACATATTCAACTGAGCTGACATATGAATGTACAGTGATATGGTACTGTACATAGAAACTAAGCATGACTGAATTTAGTTTGCTTATTTCCTTTAGTCTCGATTTGTAAAGTCTTTCTGATACCATTAAAAACTGCTGCTTTCTTGTATATTTATTTATGTTTAACTTTTGACTTTATGGAAAAGGATTTTTATAAAGTTAAAAGCTAAACACAAATAAATATATAAGAAAGAAAGAGAGAGAGAGAGAGAGAGAGAGAGAGAGAGAGAGAGAGAGAGAGAGAGAGAGAGAGAGATCTTAACAATTGCAGTATGTAGTCCAGCAAGTCATAAGTCACTACCTTCCATTGAAAGGGTACAAGTGAAATGAAAAAGAGACTGCTGCTAGACCATGGAGAACTCTCTGTGGCTTGGAATCAAGGCCTGGAGAATTT
>NW_015388950.1:50928-54232 GCF_001527695.2 Protobothrops mucrosquamatus
GAGGGAGGGAGGGAGGGAGGGAGGAAGGAAGGAAGGAAGGAAGGAAGGAAGGAAGGAAGGAAGGAAGGAAGGAAGGAAGGAAGGAAGGAAGGAAGGAAGGAAGGAAGGAAGGAAGGAAGAAAAAAAGAAAGAAAGATTTAAAGAAATAATTTCTGCTCTTCTATACAACAGGTGCAAACAATAATACTGTTTCCCTCCTCCAAAATTCTTCCCATATATAGCCCTTTTTAATCAGTAAATCTATAAATCACCACTTTGTTTTTATTCATTTTCAGCAAAAAGCTCACAAAGGGTGTCCAGTCTTTTCTAAAAGTAGTTTTTTCTTCCCTAATCAAAAGAGTCAGTTTAGCCATTTCTACAAGTTTTGCCATCTTCACAATTCTCCGGGCATCTCTGTATTCTTCCATATTTGCACATGGCCTCGTTGCAGTTACCATATATAAAATCAATCATCCCTGAGTCTTTTCTACTGGCTGTATATAAGTCCTAGTAAAAAAAAAACTTCTGGTTTCAGATGAATATTAATTTTTAAAACTTTCTGCATCATTGTATATATTTGTATCCAATATTTTTCACTTTTTCACAAATACACCATGCATGGGAAAGTGTCCCTTCATACCTTTCACACTTCCAACAACAATAAGGGGCAGCTTTATACATCTTAGATAATCTCTTTGGTGACATATACCAATGGTACATCATTTATAAAAAAAATCTCTTAAATTATAAAACAATAAATCTTATAAGGTTTTATCTTAAAAGGACTGCAAATTTCAGTTCTTTTAAGCACTTTCTTTCCCATTGACCCATCTGTATATTAAAACCAAAATTCTTAACCCATTTTAACTTGTTCTTCTTCCATTTCAAATATGAACAATAATGTATTCATTTCAGTAACTGCATGTTTATCATTTGTATTACATGGTCATCATCGTGTTGTTCTATACCTGGCAACTTTTTATACATATTAAGCCTATCCTATGAAAACCATTGAAAATATATTTTTTTGAATGTTAAATAAACCAGCTAGATTTTCTTTCCGATAATCCAAAAGTATGATACTATTCATTACTCCCAAACCAAGCAACATTTTGGAGATGGTAGTTATAGATGGGATTAAATATAGAAGAATAGCTGCCCTGTTGGCATGACCAGTAACCAAATACATATTTATTACAACCAAACTAAAAATGTTGCTCCTTGGATCTTTTTATGCTCTTTGTATCCCTCTGGCCACAATCTACCTTTTGGAGGCATTTTTGTCATAACCCTAATTCTAACCCTAACCCCTAACCCCTAACCCTAATAATGAGATTGAAGCTACCCATTATTTTAAATTTCTAATAATTACTATGAAGATTGGCATTTTGTTTTGAAACATATTGGATGATCATCTTAAATCATCATCATCTTCTTCTTCTTCTTCTTCTTCTTCTTCTTCTTCATCATCATCATCACCATCATACAAAGAACTGCAAATAGAAATAGAATGACTGTGGCAGAAGCAAGCAAAGGTAATACAAATAGTAATAGGAGCCTTGGGTGCAATCTCAAAACAACTAGAAAACCCCTTGAACACCATCGGCATTGACAAATTCATCATCAGTCAATTGGAAAAGGTGGTTTTACTCAGAACAGCTTCCATCCTGCAACTATATCTGTAACACCATCAAACATCCAGAGGTACCTATTCCTGGTCCTTGGAAAGGACTCAATAGGTAAACTGAGTCTAAACATCTGGCTGACTATGCGACCAACCATAATAATAATAATTTTTAAAAAAACAGGTCAAAGGGAGAACCTCCTGTGTCCCTATTGTTTTGGTATGCAGTCATAAAATGTGACTGGTTTACTACTGATAGCAATCCAGGCAATCCTTGTTGCTGTTGTTAAGTGAACCCTGGGCATTAGGCCTGGCAACCTCCTACCAGTTTCCCTCAGTCAAGTCAGTGGGAAAGCCAGCAAGGAGCCCCAGGCACTACTGAGTGAAAGAAGGAATTAAGAGGTGTGTGGCAGGGATGGGGAGGGTGCACAAGTGCCTCAGAATCACTTGAATTTTAAGCCCCAGAGGCAAGGGGCTTCTGAAGCCTCTCTGTTCTAAGGCTGAAAATCCTAAATGGTTGAAATTCCTGCCTGGATTTCAACATGGAGAGTGGAAAGCTCACCTAGAGGTGACATGAAAGCAGTGTTTCAATATCTAAGGGGCTGAAAAGAGGAGGTCCATCAGAAGAGGAGGTCCACCAATTTTGCAAAGCACTGGAAGGCCGGACAAGAAGCAATGGATGGAAACTAATCAAGGAAAGAAACAACTTAGAAATAAGGAGAAATTTCTTGACAGTGAGAACAATTAATCAGTGGAACAACTTGCATCCAGAAGTTGTGGGCACCAACACTGGAGGTTTTTAAGAAGAGATTGGACAATCATTAGTCTGAAATGGTATAGGGCAGGGGTCCCCAACCCCCAGTCCATGGATCAGTACCGGGCCATGGCATGCCAGTAACCAGGCCACACAAACAAGCAAAACTCCATCCTCAGGATGCAGGCAGTATTCAAAACCATACCCCCTCCGGTCCACATAAAAATTTATCTCCACGTAACAGGTCCCTGGTGCCCAAAAGGTTGAGGACCTCTGGTATAGGGTTTCCTTTCCTGAGCAGGGGCTGGATTAGAAGACCTCCAAGTTCCCTTCCAATTCTGTTATTCTATTTAAAAAAGATTTGCCTCACTGCTCTGAGGCTGAAAATCCAGCTTGAGTTTTGGTATGGACATTTTCAGCCAGCCTGCAGAGACTAGATGGAGTCCTCTCAACAGGCAGTTGTGGCTTGCAACTTTCCCTGCCAGTTTCTTCATTGCCTTTCTGGGAAGGCTGGCAGGGAAGATTACAGATGGCAATCACATGGTCATGGGGCACTTAGCAACCAGTCATAAATAAGAACAGATTGCCAAGTATGCATCACATGATTACAGGGGCACTGCAACAGCCATAACTTTGGTCATGAAAAGATGTTGAGACTCTAGAAAGAGTACATAGAAGGGCAACAAAGATGATTAGGGGATTGGAGGCTAAAACATATAAGGAACGGATGCTGGAATTAGGTATGTCTAGTTTAATGAAGAGAAGGACTAGGGGTGATACAATAGCAGTGTTCCAATATCTCAGGGGCTGCCACAAAGAAGAAGGAGTCAAGCTGTTCTCCGAAACACCTGAAGAAGCAACGGTTGGAAACTGACCAAAGAAAGAAGCAATCTAGAACTAAGGAGAAGCTTCCTGACAGTTATAACAATTAACCAGTGGAACAACCT
>NW_015388950.1:55443-63457 GCF_001527695.2 Protobothrops mucrosquamatus
CCCATAAGAGCCCAGTTTATGATCTATCGCCTGCTTCCAGGGGGTATTAATATCATTAAATATCTTATGGAAAGGAAGATAAAACGAAATCAATCCGTGAGAACATACAGAGTTACACAATCCAAAGTTTTGTCTAAAAAATAAGTATCCAAATATGTTTTTGTAAAATGGCAGTTATGAGCAAACTCAGGCACTCTTGTCAGTTGTCTGATCTCAGGATTCAAGTGTCCAGTAAGTCAGATCAAAACAAAGCCTTTACTACAAATCTGACAAAGACCTTTGAAATGCACCTTTTGAGACTGTAGAACATGGTGTATCAGATCAGTCAAAGTGGATCAAAAATGAATCCTCGTACCAAATACCCAGCTGGTTTATTTTTCTAACATGTTGAGTCTATAGTGGAAATGTAATCCACATTCTAATATATAGTTTTATTGCTTTATTGTGTTATTGCTCTTCTGGAGCCAATAGTTCTAATAGTTAAAGCACTGGGCTAGAAAACAAGAGACCAAGGGAGTTCAAACTAGGCTTTGGGTGACTTTGGGCCAGTCACTCTCTCTCAGCCCAGCCCACCTCATGGGGTTGTGTTGTGGGGAAAATAGGAGGAGGAAGTTGTGTTGTATATGTTTGTCACCTTGAGTTATTTGTAAGAATAATAAAGGGGAAAATAAATAAATAAATAAATAAATAAATAATATTTTCTTACTTTATAAGCAACAGTGGTGACTTTGGGCCAGTCACTCTCTCTCAGCCCAACCCACCTCATGGGGTTGTGTTGTGGGGAAAATAGGAGGAGGAAGTTGTGTTGTATATGTTTGCCACCTTGAGTTATTTGTAAGAATAATAAAGGGGTAAATAAATAAATAAATAAATAAATAAATAAATAATATTTTCTTACTTTATAAGCAACAGTAAACACTTATTTAATATTTATTATCACAGTGTATTTCAGCAAATTTATTAGAGTTTGGTCTTCAATTTCCATAAGCTTTTAAAGACTTCCCAAAGGGAAAACAAATAATGAGAATTAATATTATGCCATCAACCAGGACTATAACAGAACTGCCTGTTATTACCAAAGTCCCAGTGGACAACTTAGAAATATATTTGGCATCTTGCTTTAGAAATAACTCTTTCCAAGTACTGTATATACTGTAGTACTACTGCTCAAGATTTCCCTAGATCTGAATTAGTGAATATAATTGTTCTGCAAAGATAGGAAATTGTTAGCACCAACATAGTTCCTGTCTATATAGTTTTTATTTATTTTTATTTATTAAATTAATATGCCTCCTGTTCCCCTGTTATGTTTATGATTTCACATTCAAACAACATGTTAACTTTTATAAGTACACAGATAAATTCTTGAGTAATTGTGAATGAAATGCTTCCTCTTGACCTTTGTTTGAAAGACCCATAGTAGCCAATCAAATGTATGAGTGAATAGCTTACACTTTATTTACACTCACATATAATTTTAATAACTATGCATAGCCTCTGCCAGGCATCATACACAAACATACACACAGTTCAATCAATATGAATATGACTACTCTTAGAAAAGTTGAGTGTAATGTTTAATATATCTTGCTTATATGTGCAAACATTTGGGCTGCCTGCAGTTCTGGATAATGAAATAGATGCTGACAAACCTATGTGCTCCCAACAAACTTTTCATTGTACACATTAGGTATAGCTAGCAGCAAATTGCTTCATTTTGCAGAATAGTTTCTCATTAGCTGTATAGTAGCAGCCCAAGAAGGATTTTGTATGAATTCAAATTTAATAACCTAACTCACTAAGGATACAATTATTTTGCAATTCTTACCATCAGAATCTGAGAAGCAAAATTAGAAAACATATCAAATGGTTTAAACTCTGGCAATTTCAAACAATAAGACAAAATCAAGAAATATCTCTCATGCTATATTTGAAATAAGATAATAAAATCTTATTAAATTTCAGCATAGCTGCTCGGTAACAATAGGGGCTACAACTTATTTGGTTTTCTGGACACATGTGACAACAGGGACAGTCACCTAAGCAGGGAAAAGGGCCTGTTTTTCAAAATCAGAATACTTGCATTAAAAAAATGCTGCAAATAAAACTAGAAATCATCCAACTATTCTAAAAGGCCTTTCTTCAAAAATTATCCCGAAAAGCATTCCAAACACCTCTCTAATATTCTAAACATTTGTAACTCTATAGACCAGGCTTATCACAGACTTATAAGAAGCAAATACAAAACCAAATTCATTCCCGAATAAAAAAAATTCCTGAAAACTTTAACTTGAATGGACCCTATCCATTCTGCATTATTACTTTGCTTCCTCTCTTACCCACTCTCAAATCATTAAGCACATCTGCAGTTAACCAAAAGTTGACTAGTCCCTGAGTAGTAACTTTGAAACTTTCTTTTACCAGGATATCATATTTCCAACTATTATATTCCCATTATATGGAATAGGGTTGTCAGGTCTGCTTCCAAAAAATAGTGGACAAGCGGGGGGGGGGGGTTAAGTAGTAAAAAAAAGTAGACTGTACAGCTTTAGATTACGTACCATTTCATCATAAAGCTTTTGAATAAAAAAAATGTCCACTATTTTGTGAAAAAAAATAGTGAACATAATGTGAAAAAAGTGGACTGTCCGCTCAAATAGTGGACACCTGGCAACCCTAATATGGAAAGGTCAACAAACAAGTTTCCTTTGTTAATTCAACTTCTTGACATCTATTAATGAAAGAAAGCTGGACTCAAGAGTACATCAGGAGGCCTTTCAATGTAATCTATATTTCTAGTTTTGTAACATTTGCTTTTGCATTATTTGAAATGTTTTACCATTATCTATTCCCCCCCCCATCTTAATACTTATGTAAAGTCCATTGGTGGTTGTATAGGTAACATAATTAACACCATTAAAATTACTTTATTATCTAGAAAATAATATTGATTTTAAGAATACTTTTATATTCCCTGACTTGTACTGCCCTACCATGTCATTGTACAAAAGAACTTGAAGCTGAATGCTCAAGTTATCCAGTTAATAATTTACTAGGTAAATTCCTGACATATTTCTCACACTGCCAGGTACCTATGATAAAAAAAACAGTCACTTCAGATAGTGGGTTTTATCAATGCTACCTTACTTGAATAGCATGGAGGACAAACAAAGAACATTACATATTTCTGCTGTTCAAAAGTTTGCTACAATGAAAGAATGTATTAGAGATCTCTTAAGTCTTTGCAGAAGAATAGAATCAAAAACCATTTTGAGGTCTAGGCTTGAAACAGAAAGCAAGATAAAATAACTAAAAACAGAAGCCACAAGAGCATGCTTGATTCTGCAGCTATCTATAATTGATTCACAAGCTCTGGATCTATGATGATGGTTGATTTGTAGGCTGACTCAGCCTTCCATCCTTCCGAGGTTGGTAAAATGAGGACCTAGATTGTTGGGGGCAATATGCTGACTCTAGTAAACAGCTTAGAGAGGGCTATAAAGCAATATGAAGTGGTATAAAAGTCTAAGCACTACTGCTATTGATCAATTTATTTTTAAAAGAATTGTGGAGAGAAACCAAACTGATAAAGTTCTTGAAGACAGATTTGCTTACCTTTGTAGTTTTTCAGTTAGTATTGCTTCCCAGTAAAAAAAAATTACATATATATATGTGTGTGTGTGTGTGTGTGTGAAACAAATAGATTTAAAAACATACATATTATCAGAACAAAATGATTTGAAAGAAACCTTTCCTTCTATTTAAATCCATTTCCCAGTGTGTGTTTTTAAAAAATATCACTCAACTCACATACAGTATTTGGAAGCTCATAGTCCTTCAATAATGTTCTTTCTTTCACAGTTGTGGGCCAGTGCAATCTATGCTACAAGCTTACTAGCTAGTGGAACCCCATTCCTTTTTACTGAACCAGGCTGTGTCACATACTACAAAGAATGTGCAAAATATGTGTTCCTGGAAATGGCTAGTGACCCAAATCTAACGCTTGTTTGGCAGTTTGATTTTCACTGGCTCAAGGTTGACTCAGCCTTCCATCCTTCCATGGTGATAAAATGAGGACCCAGATTAATGGGGGCAATATGCAGACTATGTAAACCTGATTCTTAGAGAGGGCTGTAAAGCACTGTGAAATGGTATAAGTGCTATTGGTATTTCTCCTTCATAGAGAAGCATCATTATTTGTGATGAAATTCCCAAATTATATTCTCTTAGAATATAAGAGTAAAAGTATGAGACACCAGAACTGATAGTAGCATGTAAAATCCTTTGTATAAATTCATTAAATCATGAACTCAACTTTTCACAACCTAACATTCTCCAAAAACTTCAAATTCCTTTCCTAACATAAACAGATTTGTTGTGGAGAACAATGGTTACCAGGTTAAGGAAGATTGTATAAACTACTTAGTATGATTTTATTTCTGAATGGTTTTTATTTTCACATTGTAGAACAGGTGTGTCAAACTGCCAGCCCGCAGGCCGGACGCGTCATCGGGAAACCATGCCCACCCCATTGCCAGCAATGGCGAAAAAGCTCCGATACATTGTGCGACGTCACGTGACATTGCAAGTTTGACATGCCTGTTCTAGAAGAATTACTCCTGTAGATATTACTAGTGATATTATTTTGATCTAAAGCTCAAATTTTCATGTGTTGTTTATTATCTTTTGACAGCTCTAAATATCACAAGGTGAGTTTATTTCATTTATGTGCTTGAGGCAAAGGACAAAATGCTTCCAATTCCATATTCCAAGTGTGACTATATTTCTAGCTGAATTTTACTTCAAAGTGGTGTCTTCCACTGAAGCAGAGGACATGATACCAGCTTAAGGTGGCAAAATGCTGCCATGTACCATACATAGCTTGGTATTTCAGATTTTCACTGCTACTGTATCTCTAACATATGTTGCTTGAGGAAACTGCCCAACACAGAGCCAATTCTGCTCTTAGCAAGCAAATGTGTTGACTAACAACATTTTTTTCTGATTATTTTTTTCTACATGAGAAAATGGCTTTTGATTCAGTTAATTCTGCATTTTAAAATGCTGTTAATGTGTGAAGGGACTGAAGACATGAAGACTTCATCATGCACTCAATCTAGATAAAGGCCTTGTCATATATTAAGTAACTCTCAGTGAAGTCACCAATTTATCTTTGTGATCTCTGAAATGTGAACATATTCCTTGTGGCATTTAACATATGAGCATTTTCTTTACTGTTGTTGCTTTAGTTACTTTTCTCCAACTTTTTGTTTGATATTTTTAAAAAATCCATCTGCTCCTTGTTAGCCAGCTGTCAACCAACTGAAACAAAAGATTATTAATTCTAAATTCCAGAATGCTGCAGGACTCAAAATGCATTCAGTGAAACAACAGCAGTGGGGATTTAATTTCTTTACCTTTGATGACTTCTGTATAAAGAAACAAAATACTTGGGGAATAACAAAGGATGAAATCTTGATGTTGCTACAGTGTACTCACTGGCTTGTCAAAAATTGAACCAGCATCCATTTCAAATGTAAGCTGGCCACTTGACAGACTAAATTTCACCAATAACTCACTCATTGGTCTACATACAAAAGTAAGTAGGCTCATTCTGACTTTTCTTTCTCTGACTTGCTACAAAAATAGAAAACAAAAACAAGTACCATTTGACCGCCTGGGTTAATTACAACAGTTAAAGTTATTGATTGTAGGGGACTATCATGTTTCTATCAATAACATAAAAAATAGCTTGTCCATCATGCTTGCTCATTATCTGTTTTCACTTATACTTACTCTATACTTATTCTATAAGTGTAATCTAGTATTATTTACAAACCATACTTAAAACATATTTTTGTTTATGATGAGAATATGAGATAATTTCCAATTTAGAGTTATGCTTTGAAAATCAGGAAACTGGCACCTGAGATCAGATTGTAATATCTGTGTTTTATGTATTGTAAATGTTTGTTCACAAGCTTATGGTGTGATGGATTTAGAGTAAGCTTCTCTGTATTCATACTTTGCATTGATCTTTAAGTTCAGTTTGGGGTGGGAAAGCCATGTGAAAAGGCAGACATTCAAGTGGTGCAAGTTTCTATTGCTTTAATAGAAACACCTCTGATGAAATTGTTCCTAATTAAACTGCACAAAGCTTACTTCATCTCCAAAATTCTATAGTCTACTCACAATTTCTTCCAATATCTAATAGACTTTCTGAATTGGCTGACTAATGTAATTGATTGGATAAACATTAACAGATAAAATCATGGACACAAGATGGCAAAAAAGGGAACCAGACACATGAGGGGAGGAAGGTGGGGTTAGATTTTAATTAGTGAGCCACCTCCAGTATGGTGGTTGGTTGGAAGGTCCCGCATTGGGTCCCCAAGCCATCTGGCAGAGCCAGGTCTTAAGGCATTTATCACGAGGATGGGAGCCAATCTCACCTGAGGGGGTAAGATGTTTCAGAGGATAGGAGCCACGACAGAGAAAGCTTTTCTTCTGAATACTGCCAGCCAAAACTCCTTGGATGATTGGATCTGCCAGCATGGGCGGGGTGTGCCAGTCCTATTGGGGTGAGACGGTTCCTCAAGTAGACTGACCCATGGCATGTAGGGCTGTAAAGGTGATGACCAACATTTTGAATTGCATCCAGAAGCAGACCGGCAACCAGTGCAGCTTGCAGAGCAGTGTTGTTACATGGGCCACACTTGGGGTCCCAAGAACTGCCTGCACTGCTGTACATTGTGCCACTCTGTAGCTTCCAGATGCTTTTCAAGGGTGGCCCCATGTAGAGTGCATTGCAATAGTCCAAACATAAGATGACTAGGATTCGAATGACTGAGTGCAAGGACTCCTGTTCCAGGAAAGGCTACAAATGCTCGAAAAAGAAAGCTGTGCAAAGTTGTGCAACCACCACTTGCTCTATATTAATAATAGAGAATTTACAGGTTGAATGAATAATTGTGCTACTGGAATTATATAAATGACAAGTGGCTGCTTAAAGTAAGTAAGCATAATTCGTATGAGTACTAATTAACTTTTAAATGAATGCTGAAGACCATCTTGCATTATATCTAGACTGTTACATAAATCCGGAAATTGGCATTACATTTTAAGAATCTACATTTGCATAGTTACCTAATCTGGTTTAATTTATGCCTTTTTCAAGGAGTACAGATTGCGCCAGGGTGTCAAACTGCCAGCCCGCGGGCCGGATGCGTCATGGCAAAACCCCACCCACCCCATTGCCAGCAATGGAAATACATCACGACACGTCTTGTGATGTTGTGAGTTTGACACCCCTGGATTACACCATTAATAATTAGTTAACAATTGATATATTTGCTATAATCATCGCAACCAATGGAATCATCGAAAATACTTCAGTAAATTTGGATAAATATTTGTATCTAATACAAACAAAAAGGTGAGCTTAATTAAAATATACTTAAGAGCTCTAAACTACTCCAAAAAATGTAACAGCATAAGTAAAGTATTCTGTGTAGGTAGTCTTTGCTACACAGCCACTTGTTTAATGACCATTCAAAGTTACATTCTCATTGAAAAAAGTGAGTCACAACTGATTCTCACACTTATGATCATTGCAGCATCTCCTGATCACCTGATCAAAATTCAGGTACTTTATTTATTTATTTATTTATTTATTTATTGATTTATATACCGCCCTATCTCCCTTACGGGACTCAGGGCGGTAAACAGGCGACAATAAAAACCATGATAAATATAGGCAGTTCTAAAATCAAATTAAATAACGAGCCTGTTCTAAAAACACACCCATACAAAAAACCCCACTAAAACATAATCAAACTATGCCAGGCCGGCCGCATGGAATAGATGGGCCTTCAGGGCTCGGCGAAAAAGGCGCAGGTCCGCAACTGTACGTAGGTCGGGGGGTAGGTCATTCCAGAGGGCAGGAGCTGCCACAGAGAAGGCTCTCCCCCTGGGGGTCGCCAGCCGGCATTGTCTGGCCGACGGCACCCTAAGG
>NW_015388950.1:63677-70339 GCF_001527695.2 Protobothrops mucrosquamatus
AAACCACAGCCACTCGGTCTTGGACGGGTTGAGTCGAAGCCTGTTCCTCCCCATCCAGACTCGCACGGCCTCCAGGCACCGGGACATCACTTCCGCGGCATCGTTGGGGTGGTCCAGGGTGGAGATGTACAACTGGGTGTCATCTGCGTACTGATGAAACTCCACCCCGAAACCACGGATGATCTCACCCAGTGGCTTCATATAGATGTTGAACAGGAGAGGCGAGAGGACCGACCCCTGCGGTACCCCACAAGTGAGGCATCTCGAGGTCGACCTCTGCCCCCCTGCCAACACAAATTGCGTCCGGTCCGAGAGGTAGGAGGAGAACCACCGTAAGATGGTGCCCCCCAAACTCAACCCCTCTAACCGGTGCAACAAGATACCATGGTCGATGGTATCGAAAGCCGCTGAGAGATTTAACAGGACCAGGATAGAGGAGCAGCCTCTATCCCGAGCCCTCCAGAGATCATCAACCAACGCGACCAATGCCGTTTCCGTTCTGTGCCCAGGCCGGAAGCCGGACTGGCGCGAGTCTAAATAGACAGTTTCTTCCAGGTGCTGAGGGAGCTGTCGTGCCACCACACTCTCAACAACCTTCGCAAGAAAGCGAAGGTTGGAGACAGGACGGTAGTTGGCCAAAACAGCCAGGTCCAGGGAGGGCTTCTTGAGGAGGGGCCTCACCACCGCCTCTTTCAAGGTGGCCGGTAAGAACCCCTCACTCAGAGAAGCGCTGACGATTCCCTGGAGCCAGCCTCGTGTAACCTCCCGGGAGGCCAGTATCAGCCAGGAGGGACACGGGTCCAGTAAACATGTGGTGGTGTTCAGCCATCCCAGTATCCTGTCCATGTCCTCGGGAGTCACAGGATCGAACTCTTCCCAGAAAGTGGACTCAAGACCTTCCTCCATTGGCCCATCTGAACTAGTCCAATCGGAGGCCAACCCGTCCCAGATCTGATCAATTTTGTCATGCAGGTAACACCCAAATTCCTCTGCCCGACCCTGCAGGGGGGCGTCCCGGACCCTCTGATGAAGGAGGGAGCGGGACACCCTAAACAGGGCGGCAGGGCGGTTACCTGCAGACGCGATAAGAGCGGAGAAATAGTTTCGTTTTGCCGCTCTTATCACCACTAGGTAAGTCCTTAAATGGGACTTTACCAGTGTCCGGTCAGATTCGGAGCGGGTGGTCCTCCAAACACCCTCTAGGCATCTCTTCCGACGCTTCATCACCCTCAGCTCCTCGGAAAACCAAGGAGCCAAGGTAGTCCGGCATCGGGTGAGAGGCTGCAAAGGTACGACCCGGTCCAGGGCCCCCGCAGCCGCACTATTCCAGGCGGCCACCAGGTCCTCAGTCGAGCCGCGGGTCAGGGTCTCAGGTATTGGCCCAAGCTCCGTCTGGAACCTCTCGGGGTCCATCAGGCGCCTGGGGTGGAACCATTTTGTCACTTCCGGTTTCGCCTCCCTGCGGTGGTGTGTAGCGGTTGGAAAGGCCAGCCGAAGGAGAGAGTGATCTGACCATGACAGGGGCTCAACGACTATTTCCCCTAAACTATGATCACTCGACCACTGGCCGGAGGCAAAAACTAAGTCCAGTGTGTGTCCTCCGGTGTGGGTAGGGTCACCAACTAATTGGGTCAGGTCCATGGCCGTCATGGAGGCCATGAACTCCCGAGCCACCTCAGATGTTTTACCTACCGATGGCAGATTGAAATCCCCCATGACTAACAGTCTGGGGGTCCCAATCGCCATCTTGGCTATCACACTAAGAAGCTCGGGTAGGGCTGCTGATACGTAGCGGGGAGCCAGGTACACAATCAGCACGCCCTGCTGCCTCCCATGACCCCACTTCACACCTAGGGACTCACAACCAGCAGTCTGCGGCACAGTGGTCTCTCTTGGGTCCAGGCCTTCCTTAATAATAACCGCCACCCCCCCACCCCGACCCTGGGCTCTCAGCTGGTGAAATGCACGGTAACCTGGCGGGCACATTTCAATGAGGGGCACCCCCCCTCTAGGCCAAGCCAGGTCTCCGTAATACCCACCAGGTCCGCCTCCCCCTCTGAAACCAGATCATAAATGAGAGGGGCTTTATTAACCACGGACCTGGCATTACACAGCATCAGCCGGAAGCCCAAGCCCTGTGATCCCAAACCCTCTAGGTTGCAAGAGCCATGAGGGCCAGAGCGCGCCACAGCTCGTAAACAACGGGTGCGCCCTGACCTAATGTAATATGGCCCTCTGCTCCCGCCATATCTACCCCTCCCATACACAGTCGTGATGGAGTTGCCCTCTGTTAGGCAGACCCTCCCCCCTCCCCAATTCCAGGACCTACGCCCTCTTCGCCGAGGCCATCAGCCGGCCTGGGAGAATTCCCCGGTGGGTGATCACCCTCACCCACCACCCTAATTTTGGTTTGCCCACCCCTCTCCCTGGAACCGCTTAAAACCCGGACTAAAAATTTTATTAAAAATCCCCTTAAGTTACTTGGCAACTAGCATGTAGTTAAAGCAATTGCAGCATCCCAGGGTCATGTGATTCCCCATTTGTGACCTTCCCAACTGGCTTCCCACAAGCAAAGTCAGTGGGAGAAGCTTGATTCTCTTAATGACTGCATGGTTTACTTAATGGTTCATTTAACAACCATGGCAAAAAAAGTTCATAAAATCAAGCATGAATCACTTAATAACTGCTTTGCTTAGCAACAAGAATTCTGGTCCCATCTGTGGTCATAGGTCAAGAAGTCCCTGTAGTGTGTTTCATCAAATTGTATCTTTCCAGCCAGTAGAAGGAGTGTGGAAGAGTGTATTCATGTGTAAAATTTATTTCCATAATTTCAGGATTATGTCACTCTGCCTCCCAGGTGGTCTGCAGCTTAAATAAGTATTCTTCTGAAAAAAATATTTGAGGATTTCAAATTTTAATAGCTACAGATTATGTTGAAATAGTTTATATTTCTGCTTATTTTCCAAACCTTCCTATATATCTTGAACATTTAATGCGGATATCAAGCTGTGCTTTTTAAATCTGAACAATAGTGATAAGGGGAAGGAAGTTTAAATACCTGTATAATCTGTTAGAGGGTTTGGAAATGCCCTTGGGATCAATACTTTGATATGCCTTTTTAAAAAGAAAACAAAATGGGCATACAAGCACAGCATCTGAGCGACGTTTGATAAGCAAGCACACAAAGTGACCTCCTAGAACAACATAATGGGTTAACAGGGTATAACATAAAGGTTTGAAATCTTACATCTAACCATATTCAGGAGAGAAAGAAAGCAGTTCCAACATTACATTTTCTAACAAGAAGAGATTCTTTTTTGAACAGTTCCTTCCAGCTGTACAGATTCAGAACTACACGGTGCTTTTTAAAATTGGCAAGGAATGCTTAAGAAATCCAAGTTTAAGGCAACAAAACTATCTTAAAGACACATCTACTTCTAACTTGCCCATATGGTTGGCTGTCTTTATTTAATGTGGTGCTTCTGAAGACCAGAAAGCAACCCATGTAGTTTTGCTTCTTCTCACAGCTTGGTAAGGGACACTTAACACTTTTGTCTCCCTTGAGCCCTTGTGTGAACAGTTATGACTGATGAGAGAACAAACACTGTGTTAGGCCTGAGCATAAGGATTTGGTAGGCAAAGATGAAAAAAAAAAATCTATTAATCATTTTTTTCTGATGTCCAGAGTGAGACAGTTCCTTTTTTCTTAGTACTGGGTGGTGGGGTGGGGAGGAAATGCTATATCCAGCTGCTGCATTACCAATTAAGGGGTTTTTGTAAGGTTCAATCTGACAGCAGACTTTATATGACAAAAGGAAAAGCTTTGAGGCAGACTGAGAGACTGCTCCCAATTTTATTGAGAAAATCAAGAGCACCAAATCAGCACATGTGATTCTAATATGACCTAATTTGCTGAAAATCCCAGCCATTAGGAAAAATGTTCCCCTTCATTCTACTTAACAAATGCACTAAAACAAACTGCAGAAGTGTGGTTTCAGATCCTATCAATGGCTTTGATTCATAGGAGTAGAATTTTTTATATTGAGAATGCCTCAATAATGAAAGTCTATAGAAAAGAAAGTATGGCTACTCCCCCCCCACACACACACACCTTGTTTTATGTGATGTGTGAAGATCTGCCTGTTCAACCAAGCATTCTTAGGTTACCAGTATGTTGTGTTCTTTTGTATTCCCCCCCTTAATCCCCTATGCGCATCCTGATCACCCATTAAGGGTGATTGCCCTTCTCCATCTGCATACAGTTTCATGCCCATTGCTGGTTGGCTAACTAGCAATGGGGTCTTACCAGCCAATGGAATTGTGTGATTACAAGCCAGAGGAATCCCATAAAAGAGGGCTCCCCTGGCCCAGATGCCAGTCCGCATTTACTTTATGCCTTGCCAATAAACCGAGAGCTGACTGTCACTCGACTCGTGTCTTACTGCCTGCACGATCTAACACTGGCGACGAAGGTGGGATTCCAGTAAGACTGCACGACAAGGGCAACCTCGTGGCAAGCAACCTACTTCGAAGCAAGAGCGCCTCCACGCAGCCTTCCGAAGGAAGAAACTATCCGCGACTCCAAGATGGCTTCCACCTCGAAATTCTCATCTTCCCTACCGGCATTCAACCCAGAAACAAACGACTGGGCCGCATACGTGGGAAGATTCGAGCTACACCTGGCCGGGAATGGGCAACAAGGCATTCCCGGGGATCAGAAGGAGGCCTTATTCCTTGCGAACTGCGGGGACGAGGTCTACCACGTGGCCCGCTCCTTGGTCGCTCCAGCCAGCATCGAGGACACCCCTTGGGCAGATATCCAACGTCTGCTGGCTGGTCAGTACGGGATCTCCGAAGGGTTCCTAGTCGCAAGGAACCGCTTCTACAACCGACAACAATGGGCGGGCGAACCCATCAGAAAGTACCTCGGAGAGCTCCGATCGATCGCAGCCCGTTGCGAGTTCGTTGCCCTGGAAAATATGCTGCGGGATCGACTCGTCATGGGGATGAGGGACGAGCACGTGAAGAAGCGACTCATTGTGCGTCGAAGTCTCACCCTCAGCGAAACCCTAGATGAGGCCCTCGCTGCAGAAGAGTCTGAATCCACGGCCACCGAGATGAGACAGGGTGAAATCCATCGCACCCATCGCGAGCCAACCCCCGATCCGGAGGCCACCGAATCGGACGAGGCCGGCGAGGAAGAGACCGTCCATCGCACCTTTACCAGCTGGAAGCAGCGAGCATGGCGAGACGAGCGGGACGACCTCGAGTGTCCAGGGTGTTTGGGGAACCACACACGAGCAAACTGTCGGTTCCTAGACACCACGTGCAGCCACTGCCTGAGGCGAGGACACATCGCAAAAGCATGCCGAGCCTCACGCCCAAATTCCAGGAAACAGCGTTCGCCCCCACGGAGGCACACGTCCCCACCACGACGATCCCCACTGCGCCGCTCACCGCCATGCCGCTCACCGCCCCATAAACCAAGTGAGAACAAATGGAAGGGGTCAGCCCGACCCGAAGGGAGGCGCGACCAGAGAAGGGGCTACGACGACGACCAGGACGAGCGTAAAGTGCATCACATGGTTGTCAGCCACACCAACTAGACTGGCGCGGAAAAGTTTTTCGCAACGGTCATGATCGGGAGGCAACCATGTAAGATGGAGGTGGATACGGGATAATCTGTTCCATCATGTCGTGGGACAAGCTCAAAAGACTGCTGCCGGAGCTGTCCCACACCGCCCTGGAGAAACCAACGGGACGGCTCGTAGACTTCAACGGCCACAATCTTCGCGTGCTAGGTCGAGCACGGGTGGATGTCTCGTTCCGGGGACACAAAGCTTGCCTGCTGCTAACCGTTGTGGAGGGCCATCGACCCACCTTGCTTGGCGTTGAGTGGCTCAAACCCCTGGGCCTGGGATTGACCGGCCTACACAGAATCCACAAGGAGGAGTTCGAGCAGCTGTTGGAGGAGTTCCCGGACGTGTTCGACGGCTCACTGGGTAAATACCGGGGGAAACCCATTTCTCTGAACCTAAATCCCAGTGTTGCCCCGATCCGATTGAAGCCCCGCCATGTCCCTTTCGCCCTACGACACAAAGTGGACGAACAGCTAGACAAACTGCTAGCCCAAGGGGTCATCGAGCCGGTGGACCACGCCAAGTGGGAAACGCCCATCATCCTCCCCCTTAAGCCAGATGGATCCCTGCGGGTGTGTGCCGATTACAAAGGGACCATCAACAAGGCGTTACAACCCCACGCGTATCCCGTCCCCGTAGTACAGCATCTTTTACACTCGGGGGACGGGAACGTGTTTGCGAAGCTGGATCTCGCTCAGGCGTACCAGCAGTTGCCGGTGAACGAAGCCACCGCAGAAGCCCAGACCATAGTGACTCATCGGGGGGCGTTCATATGCAACCGACTCCAATTTGGGGTGAGCATAGCCCCAGGACTTTTTCAGAGCGTTATGGAGCAGTTGCTGCAAGGCATTCCGGGGGTGGTGCCGTATTTCGACGATGTCCTCATCTCCGCGACATCGAGAGACCAGCTGAAGGATCGCCTGCGCCAAGTCCTTAGTCGGTTTCAGGCCCGGGGATTGAAAGTAAAAAGGGACAAATGCAAACTAGGGGTCCCAAGGGTAGAATTTTTGGGATTCTTGATCG
>NW_015388950.1:70421-72001 GCF_001527695.2 Protobothrops mucrosquamatus
ATTCCACGAGTACCTATATGGAAGGCATTTCCGGGTCATCACGGACCACAAGCCTCTACTGGGACTGCTGGCGGGGGACAAACAGACTCCCCAATTCCTGTCACCCAGATTGATCCGTTGGTCGATATTCCTCGCGGGGTACGACTACGAGTTGATCCACAAACCCGGGGCCAGCATCAGCCACGCAGACGCTCTCAGCTGATGCCCAACACCCGGCCACATCGCCGACCCAGCACCGTTTGCCACCGTGCTCCTGGTGGACATCGACTCCTCCAGCCCGGTCACCTCGAGAGATGTCGCAGAGCACACCAAGAAAGACAAACTGTTGGGAAGGGTTTTGAACTGGGTGTAGAGGGGGTGGCCGCAGGAGGCGGAAGGAGAGGACTCCAAGCCGTTCTTCGCCAAAAGAACGGAACTCTCTGTGTGTAAGGGTTGTGTACTATGGGGTGAAAGAGTCGTGATCCCACAAGCCCTACGGAAAAAGGTGATTAATACCTTACACGTGGGGCACCCGGGGATCGTGCGTATGAAAGCGCTGGCTCGGAGCTATTTGTGGTGGCCACAGCTGGACAAGGACATACAGGAGTGGGTAGCCACCTGTGAGCCTTGCCACGAATCCCGCTCAGCCCCACCGAAAGCAACCCCATTGGAGTGGGAGATCCCACGAACACCGTGGTCCCGTCTCCACGTTGACTTTGCCGGCCCCGTGGAGGGCCGATCTTATTTAATAACGGTGGATGCCTACTCGAAGTGGTTGGAGGTGATCCCCATGCCGTCCACCACAACGAGTGCTACCATCAAGGCCCTGGACGGACTGTTTGCGACCCACGGATTACCAGACGTCCTGGTGTCTGATAACGGGCTGCAACTAACCGCGAAGGACATGGAAGAGTTCCTGGCGAACTTGGGCATCCGTCACACGCTGATCGCGCCCTACAGCCCTCAGAGCAACGGATGGGCGGAACGGATGGTGAGGCTCACCAAGGAAGCGCTCACCAGAATGGGGGCCAGTGCACGGCGAGAAATGCTTGAACAGTTCCTCCTGGTGCAGCACAACACACCCTGCGCCGCCACCGGCCGGAGCCCAGCGGAGATGTTGATGGGTCGCCGACTGAGGTCACCCCTGGATCGCCTCCATCCCAGCTACCAAACGGACACGCCACCGGAATCCAGAAAGGTAACTCGGGGTTTTACGGAGGGGGATTTAGTGTATGCCCTTAATCACGTGGGGGAGCCGAAGTGGGTGAAAGCGACCATCATCTCTATCACCGGGCCCAGATCCTACGAAGTTCGCGTGGAGGACAACCGGGTTTGGCGGTGCCATCTTGATCAACTGAGGGGCCGAATCGGGGTCGCTGGGTTATGCCAAGAAAGCGTGGCCGACAACACGGGCGGGGCCAGAGACAACGGCGGGGATGAGTATTGGCCATTGGTTCCACCCGTCAGTCAACCACCTCGAGAAGCGAGACCCATTGCAGCGGCCCAAGGACAACCACGCAGAGGGAAGAGTACCGAGGCAAGAGCTGAACCGAGTCACACAGTTCCCCGCCGATCAACGCGAGGGCATCGGCCTCCCACAT
>NW_015388950.1:72628-76590 GCF_001527695.2 Protobothrops mucrosquamatus
ACATATCTGAAGGACTATGTAACCACTATTCATCAAGGACGATAGCAAGAACTTTGAGGGGAGGGGTGTTGTGTTCTTTTGTATTCCCCCCCTTAATCCCCTATGCGCATCCTGATCACCCATTAAGGGTGATTGCCCTTCTCCATCTGCATACAGTTTCATGCCCGTTGCTGGTTGGCTAACTAGCAATGGGGTCTTACCAGCCAATGGAATTGTGTGATTACAAGCCAGGGGAATCCCATAAAAGAGGGCTCCCGTGGCCCAGATGCCAGTCCGGATTTACTTTATGCCTTGCCAATAAACCGAGAGCTGACTGTCACTCGACTCGTGTCTTACTGCCTGCACGATCTAACACAGTACCCTGCACTTTATGGCCTTTTTAGAAAAAAAAGTTTTTTTAGTAGGTTTTGTACAGTCTAGTTTTAGGATAAGCGGTTTTGCTGTTGGATCATTTGACTGAATACCAATGTTGTTGCTGTTATTATTCTTAGTACTTGTTTTCCTTGTTGCAGGGTTTGCTTGTTTTGCACTTTGCCTGTAATTCATAACTGAAGCTATAAATGTATGATACAATGAGGGTTCTTTTTTCAGCTGATTTGTAGCAGATCCTGAGGCTCATTTGGGATTGAGATGGAGTAAGGTCACCCAAGAAAGACCAGAATTTCTTGGGTTTTCTCACTTTTAGCCAGCATCTTAACATACATCATGTTGCCTCTCTTATTGAATACCTAGTTAGTTAGTTAGTTAGTTAGTTAGTTAGTTAGTTAGTTAGCTGGTATGTCACTACAGAGATTGATAATAAAATAACCAAATAAAAAGGGATAATAAAACACATTTAATTGTTTAATTAATTAATTAATCTTGGAATATTTGTATTTATGTGTATGTGTCTATATTACTTTGGCATATCACTTTGAAGGTATTGTTTAACCTGAAAGGCTGTCATTCACAATTTAGCTCAAAAAATATATATAGAGAGAAGATATTCATAGGACTTGAAGTCACTGATCAAATTTTAAACACATGGACAGCAAAATTAACAAACCTCAATTTACCATAGCTTTCCATGCTAACTGTTTGATTTCCATTTAAATTAAAGCAATAATTTATAAATGTTTGTCTATACAAATTATAACAGAAGGTTTAATATAAATTTGTATCTTTTTTTGCCCTTTCTATTCTTTTTGGGAAAGGAAGTGGGAAGAGATGAATATCTCATTCCCTACTTTAGTCAGTGTTTACATAGAAAATTATATAATTTCTAGATCCTTTCTTGTGAAAACAAAGTTTTAGGGCAGATCTGGACCAAAAGAACAAAGCAATAACTGCATTATTAGTTATCAGAGTTTTGAATAATCTTACTTGACTTTGCCATGAACAGTTTTAAGGTATCAGTTTTCAGTCTATGTACTATGAAATAAAAGTAAGATAAAACATCAAGCAAACACATAACGATAATTGAGCTATTTAGGCGGCAATTATTAAACTGGTAGAGAAAAAGGGGAAAGTCTTGAATGGAATGCCTGGAATGTAAGTTTAGGAAAAAATTGGTGTTCTCTTGATGCCAGCGTAAGATAGTCAATGGGCTCAGACAAATATTTAAACAACTCCCAGAGTTTAACTAGCAATGTCAAAAAAGAAATCACCAAACTAAACAAACAAACAAAATTCTGCTACAAATGGTGGGACAGTCATTTGATTTCAATATTTTTCTACTGTCTGGATGAGATGGGATTTTTAGGCTTCTTAGTCAGGTTTTCCACACAATACAGAAATGGCAGACTTGAGAAGGGAACTATTGTTAATTTAAAGAAAAGGAACAAATATAATGAGAACAGGGAACTATCACTAGTGAAGCTGCACATTTCAATTCTTTCTTGAATTTTTTTCCACAATTTTGGTTCTTTTAGCTTTTCAGAAGTTATAGAGCTCATCTCAGCAGCCACCAGCTGAGAAACAATTTTCCTCCTGAAAGGTTCAGATACTACATCATTATGAGGTGGTAAATGGCTTTTTGTGCAATTGTCAGTGAAAGTTGCCATGTCTCTACAAACTACAGTTTTTCCTAGTTGGCATTGGGGAGGAGAGGGAGGACGAAAGTTAACAACTGAAATATAAAGCTCAAAAAATAGAGAGCACCGACACCATAATGCCCCATAAGACTTGCCTCTTAAATTTGTCTGATTCCACCATTTAATTATCTTTGATTGTGAGATTAGTTTTTTTCCATTAGAATTTTTGACTCAAAAGTAAATGCCAATTATATATCTCCTCTGAGCCAAAATTTCTCACATGAAAACTTGGCATCAATATTATTTATGGTTGGAAATATTGATTGCCAGATTGTTCAGCAATGTTCTGTGCTAGGCATAATTCTAGATTCTGGAAATTTGTGTCTTTCCCTAAATCTTAATTTGTAGCAGCCTGTAAAAAAAATCCGGATTGAGATTCCAGAAACCTGTCTGACCTGACTAGAATAAATTTAAGATTTCTTCAGTAATTTTGGTATTCTATTCTGTTTGAACTAGTGTAGTTCAAACTAATGTAGTTCAAACTGCCCCAATGTAGGGCAGAACACAACAACTTTTATACCATTTAATTAAAAAAATAGATTCATCCAAATGTAGATTTACTGCAAAGTGCCTTTCCATGTGACTGTCAGTATGGAGGACAGCAAGGATACCTTATATCAGAAGCACTGACATCATAAGAATAAGCTCACTGTCACCTGGGTTGCTGTATTGTTTTTTTTCTCTTTAATCTTATAAATTGAGATTGGAAAACAATGATTAAATCAAGATTGCATCTTCCCTTCAGATCTCAGTTGTTGATCTTGGTGACCTTCCTTGAGGTCAAAAATGGAAGAATGCAATAGCAAGTCTCTTCCAAATTATTTTAAAAAACAATAATAATAACATGAACATTTCTATGGAATCACCAGGAATCAAGCTTGATTCAAAGATTTTCCTTTTTTTACTCTTCTGTGTCTGATTGCTTTCAACAAATAAGTTACATTTTGAAATCCAACAGCACTATTTGTTCAGCATTCTGTTGTACATGCTGTTCCCTGCACAGGAACCAACAAAATTGCTTTATTTCCAGCATTTATCTCTCTATCTTTTCAGTACACAGAGGGTGTCTGTCTAGAAATGTTTCATTGAAAATCAAGGAGAAAAATTACAGATTTATCCTGTCTTTATGTCTGCCTGACTTTCTTCCTAAGTTAATATACTTTTTCTTAATTATCCTCAAAGAAAAAAAATAACCAAGCATATTATAAGAAAATGCAAGGACATAATAAAGATTCCCCCATTCTTTTGGGTGCAGCATTACTTTTATTAAAACAGCTATTAAAATTAAACATATTTTTAAAAATTTAAAAATATTTTTATGGAATACCATGTGGCTAGAAATTGTAGATATATATTCCCCATTGACCATGCCTTATGTTTGAAATGAATGCCCAATGATCCTGTGCTCTTTTATATCTTGGATTTTATATCTTGGATCAATCACGATCCTAGTATAAGGCAGTTTTTCTGAATTTGATATGTACTTCAACATTTGACAGGAGCATATTTGGAAAAAGTTTGCAAATGCTTTATTAATAAAAATGCAGTGATCAGCAATTTATGTGTGTGTGTGTGTGTGTGTGTATACATGCATTAAGGCAAGGGCTTGCGTGCACGTGACATGTTCTTTCTCCTGTTTATACATGCATTGCAGGAAAATATCAGGATAGGTTTTTTGTGTATCTATCATGTATACCTATCAAAGTATCCATGTAGAATCTATATCATAAAACTTTAGGATTAAAAGTGCTTCCAGCATAATAGAAGCTACTTTATTATGAAAGACTATAATATTTTTATTTTCTTCCATGGGATAGGGGGTTGATTAATAACTTCCAGCTCTGTAATTATTGCTATGACATGTAAGGAAGAACTATCTCTGAAACAGTT
>NW_015388951.1:0-10454 GCF_001527695.2 Protobothrops mucrosquamatus
TGGTTTGAGGCATAAGAATCATAATTTCATATCCAGAGTGCTGCATATACCTGAGGTATGCCTGAGCAGCAATGGAAAACCATCTCTTTCAACTTGGATGTGCAATGAAAGAACTACGGAGGTGATCATATCACATGTCTGGAAGTTTGGCATTTATTCTTTCCCACATAGACTGTAATTTGCTTAGGAGACTAGGACAGAACAGAACAGAATAGAATAGAATAGAATAGAATAAAATAGAATTTTTTAATGGCCAAGTGTGATTGGACACACAAGGAATTTGACTCTGGTGCATAAGCTCACAGTGTACATATAAGCAGCATAGATCAGGAGTCTTCAAACTTGGCCCTTTTATGACTTGTGGACTTCAACTCCCAGAATTCCTCAGTGAGGCATGCTGGCTGACGAATTCTGGGAGTTGAAGTCCACAAGTCATAAAAGGGCCAAGTCTGAAGACCCCTGTCATTGATCATAAATCAGTTACAACAATTAATCATAAGTTACAAACAAGGGCTGATAAATCATAAGATACCAATAGGAGAAGATAGTAGGAAAGATGAGAAGATGAGAAAAGATGAGAAATGGGACAGTGCTGTGGGAATTAAGTGTTCATCAGAGTGACGTTGGAAACAAGGAATGTTGAGGCTTGATACATATGAAGAACCCTAGATTGTAGAAAGTTGTTTTATAGGACTCATTTATCCAGGTTACCTGTAAATTAGCTGTCTTATTACTCAACATGTTTGGACATATGCAAGTCTGTCTTTGTTCAGCAGAATATATGTCCAGTTAAGTATGTATAGAATTAAACATGTCACAACTCATTCTAATGCTATTAATTTCAGCCACATCTAACTTTTGAGAAAAATACAATCTAGATTTCTCAGATATGATTAAGCCTCTAACAGCTTTCTAAAGCAGTGTGGGAAATCATTTCCAAAAACTCAATAGGCTCATTTTAATTTAACTATATTTTATAGTCAATTATAGCTGATGCCAGGGAATTCTTTCCTGAAATTAAAATTCCCCCATTTAGACAATGAGTTTTAATTTTAATAAGCAGGTTTAGATTGCTGAAGCTTGATAGACGATGGTAAAACTTTTTTTGAAATGTGACAGCTGATAGTACAACTTTTCTCTTGCAATTATAAATTAAATATTTCTGCAATGGTTGGTTATCCAAAATAACTTGCTCTTCACTTCGATTAGAATGTTCATTTCTTGAAATTCTGATAAATTAAAAGTGATTATTTAATTAATTAGAACCTGTGTAATTTGGTAGTAAAAATTATACTATATAAAAGAAATGGGCCAAGATGTATTTATGAATCTGATAAACTATGTACACATTCTATTGATTAATTTTTTGCTTCCAGCGATGGATAATGTGATGGTTGCAATTATTGTTCTCTTGATATAAGGAGTAAGTGAAATTTCATGTCTAGATTGTATTAGTTAGTCACTAGGAGCCAGTTTGATGTTGTGGTTAAGGCACCGACCTAGATAGCGGGAGACCATGAGTTCAAATCCTGCCTTCGCCAAGGAAGCCAGCTGGGTAACTTTGGGCCAACCACTCTCTCTTAGCGAAATGAACCTCACAGGGTTGTTGTGGGGAAAATAGGAGGAGGAAGGTGTGTTGAATACATCAGCATTGGGTTATTTGTAAAAGTATTAAAGGTCAGATACAAATAAAATTAATAAAATTAATAAATATAATAACATCATAACATAACATAACATAACATAGCATAGCATAGCATAGCATAGCATAGCATAGCATAGCATAGCATAACATAACATAACATAACATAACATAACATAACAACATAACATAACATAACATAACATAACAAACGTAACGTAACGTAACGTAACGTAACGTAACATAACATAACATAACATAACATAACATTACACAACCCAATAATCCCCCCAAAATGGCTGAACAAACCAAACTGATAGGAGCTGCAGTTAAACGTCTGGAGGATACACACTATGGTCCATACCTGGAATATGGGGGTCCCTTTTAGTTCCTGAGTCAAGGAAATAGTAAGAGATCTATTTGTTTATTTCATTGGTATCCCACATTTTAGACAAGAACTCAAGATGGGATACCTGGCGCTCCGTCCTCCTGTTTTTCCTCACAGAAACAAACTTGTGAGGTAAGTTGGGCTGCCTATCCACAGGCACCCAGCAAACTACCACGTTAGGTGAACTCCCATCACTTCTGTGCCAACACTTTAACCACTACACTATACTGCTCTTCTATTAGAAAAATCTCCAGCGTATTTTCACCATCAACTTCCAGAGCTATCTAACTCAGTACTGTTGTGACACCACGCACAACATTTGGGGAGCTTATTGTACATTGTAGGAAATCATTTCTTCGCTATTGCCATTAGGTTTTAGAACTGTTATGGTCTCAAAGCTAATCTACCAGTCAGCGTCCCAGTGTGGGTTGGTTTATGATTTCTCTCTTCCAGAACGTGAGGTGTAAATCTGATTGTTGCAACACCAGTGACTAATTTGTTCAATTTTATGAACAAAGCTGTCTTCGGTGTTGCTTTCGGGACTTTGGAAAGCAAGCAGGGGAAGGAAGACTCGGATGATTTAGGAAGTAGAGTAGGAAAACTGCCCCTATGGCAGGGGTCTTCAACCTTGGTAACTTTAAGACTTGTGGACTTCAACTCCCAGAATTCTTCAGCCAGCAAAGCTTGCTGAGGAGTTCTGGGAGTTGAAGTCCACAAGTCTTAAAGTTGCCAAGGTTGAGGACCTTTGCTCTATGGTACTTCAAAAACAACAAAAAACACAGATATCACAAGCTCTCCCTCTCTGTCTACAGGATGAATATTGTACCTATGAGTTGAGTTACACAGAGAAGGAAGCTAGAGGGCTCCCTTGCTTAATGTGTTCGGCTCGGTTAAGAAAAGACTTTCTGCAGTGCTCATAGTTTAGGAAGTGGAAAGGATGGAAATCTGAAAACCATACAGGTTATTGTAGCCAGCTCTGTAAATTCTTTCAGAATCTATTCTTTCCCCACCCCACTCCTCAATGAAGAATAAATGTCTAACTTGCTGTTCCGACTAGCCATGACTGAAAAAATAGGACATTAAACAACTATGCAGAATGAGCAAAAGGGCATGTAGGAAAGGGATATAAGATTTGCATCCTAGAACACAGGTAGCAATAGCACTTAGACTTATATACTGCTTCACAGGGCTTTACAGCCCTCTCTAAGTGGTTTACAGAGTCAGCATATTGCCCCCAGTAATCTGGGTCCTCATTTTACCGACCTCGGAAAGGTGGAAGGCTGAGTCAACCTTGAGCTGGTGAGACTTGAACTGTTGAACTGCCGGCAGTCGGCAGTCAGCAGAATTTACCTGCAATACTGCATTCTAACCACTGCACCACCACAACTAGTCGAGGTGACTTCCAGATCAAGGCTCAACTGAGCATGGATAAGCTCCCCCCCCCCCGGTGTTTCAGTGCTTTTGCATAAATTGAACTGGCCTACTGGTGAAATCCAAACTTTGTATTAGCATGCCAAGAGAAACCTTTGTACTAATTGATAGCATATCCTCAGTGGAGTCTGGAAAATATTAGTTATCGCCAGGGCTTTTTTTCTCGGAGAAAAGGTGGCGGAACTCAAACCTGGCCACGCCCTCATCAAACCCTAGGACCGCCCCTTTAGAGAACAGGAATGCAAGTAAAATTTGGGAGGGGCTATTTCCGGTGTGGGAGGGGCTATTTCCGGTGCGGCCGGCCCGGAAAAAGGTGCCGGAACGCGGTTCCGCCGCGTTCCGGCTGAAAAAAAGCCCTGGTTATCGCAGTATTACTATCCATGGAACAAGTACAGTATGCTTGATTGTCTAAGATGTGGGCTTTTCTTTTGTTTGGGTATTGGCATTTGATGAGTGCTGACAGATTTGAAGGAAACCTGCTCTAAATTTGTTTAGTATGGCCCAACTGTACATTTATTTGGGAATGGAACACCCTGGAAAAAGATCTGTTTGTTTGTTCAACACAAATTTATACCGGCTTACGCATGCTCCATTTCTCTTAGACTACATTCAAACATGCACTTGCAAGCTCATTAGTATGCACACACATACATTTAAAAGCTTGGTCTTTGAAAAGGTGGGAATGCTTTATGCTGTGATGCTTTGTAATCAACATGCGTAAATAAGTATATTTTAGGCCTTTGACTAAAGTCTTCCTCTGTTTCAAGATGGGAAGCAACTGCGTTGCCAGTTTACAGAAATAATAGGGAGAACCTTGGCTCTTTTATGACTCATGGACTTCAACTCCCAGAATTCCTGAGCCAGCCATGCTGGCTCAGGAATTCTGGGAGTTGAAGTCCATGAATCATAAAAGAGCCAAGGTTGCCTACTCCTGGTATAGGCTCTTCAGAACAAGGCATGGAGCACCAACTTCTTACTCAACCCAACAAAGGTTGGCATGAACCTCCTTTCCCGCTCTTCTGCAACCCCACCTGGATAGAGGGCTTGGTTCATCTGCCAGTGGATCAGGATTCCCACTCTCTATTCATTTTTCGTAATAAACAGCCCAAGACACAATGTAATCTTGCAAACATGTCATCACTTCTATGCATGAGGTGTTCTTCTTAATTTAGAGTGATCTCCCTCCAGTTTTGATGGTAGAAAGTTTGGATTGGAGAGCAGAGATGCCTTTAGTTTCCATTGAGAAGATCTGTCAGTAAGCCACAATATGAAATCTTGTAGTGACCTACCAATTCCAACTGTAATTTAGTACGACATGCAAATATCGACAAATGATTTGTTTGTGGCTGTTTGCTTTTTCTGCCTATCCAGCCTCTAACTCAGACATGTCGAACACAAGGCCTGGGGGCCAGATGCGGCCCGCGAAGTGGTTTCATGTGGCCCGTGAAACCATCCTGGAAACAGTGAGGGAACGGCTCCCTCTGCCTTGGCCCTGGCCCAGGCCAGCTGGGAGCCAATGTACAATTTTGTGGTGGCCATCTATGCTGAAATGCATTCAGTCTTAGCTCCATAAGCCCCCCACCCCCCTCATGGCCTGAGAGGAACAGTGAGGCTCCTCCAGTGTACCATGCCTTGGCACTTGCCCTGGTCCCACCCCCTTCTGCCAGAGACCCTGAGATCTATCCCACTCCTGCCCAGGCCCCCACAGGCACCCTTGACGCAAATGATGTAGAGCTGGCCACACCCACCCAGTAGGCCACACCCACTCAGTCCACGCCCACCCAGTAGGTCTCACCCACCCTGGCCACACCCACCCGGCCCCCTGAGGGCAACCGCAATGCTGATGCGGCCCTCAATGAAATTGAGTTTGACACCCTTGCTCTAACTGGATCATAGACATGTATAGCTAAAATGGATGGAAATCAAGCCAAAAGTTGCTTAAGTAAGCCGGGATTATTTGATTTATCTGTGAGATTGACACTGGCTTGCTTATTTTTTTTTTCAACAGACCAGGATAATAATTCAGTAATTAAAACTTGGCTCAAAAGTGGCCTTCTGCCAACATGTCTCCTCATTAGCTCCTTTTCTCCTCTCTTTTAAAATATTTTGTGTCCTTGGCAACCTCATTGAATATATTACGTACTTGCTATTTCAGAACCTGCTGCTTTCTGTATTTCTTGTAGAGCCTCAGGATGAAATGTGCTGCTCTTTTAGTCAGGGAGATTAGGGTTTTCTTTTCTTTTTTCCATGCCTCCTGCATTTTAAGTACTTTTTGCATTATTTGTGGTTGGGATAAACAGGGAAGCCTGTGATGGCACAGAAGTTCAGCAAGCTGCCTTCATTTATCCTAGAAGGGTAACCAAATGCCAAAACTGTACATTTTACACTTCTTAAGGGAGATAACTTAAGCACAGGAAACAAAATGTAAAACTGCAAGGTATAAGAAGCATAGTTTTTATTGGTTTGATTATTTTTTCTTTGCCATCTCAAAACATTTCCCGCAAAGACAAATGCTGTGTGATATTGCAGATTGATGTTAGATCAGTTATCATGCCAGATGTTGCGCTGGTTCATTAAAGACTTTTCTTGTAGCTGAATCCTGGATACAGATTTTTTTTTTTAAAAAAAAAAAGAGTTACTGACAGTTATTGGACTGATAGCTGGGAGTTTTGAGAATTACAATCTTCTCCAGGTAAATGAAGACTACACTGCAACATTTTGGAAGAGCTGGAAAAGGAAAATAAAGAACAACACACTCATCCGTGCCCACACCTACACATGTGTTCATTCATTCAGTATAGGGATGGGTGGAAGGATAGATACAACTGGCTGAGCAAACCAATAAGAGAGAAAGGAAGCAAGAGCTGTATGCCTCTTTGAATATCGAATATTACTGTAAGCTGCAAAAAAAGCTACCAGTTTTCCCAGCTGCATTTTAAATGTCAGAATAGATGATACATCCACAGAATAATACAGATTCTCCTCCGGTTATATAAATTGTAGGCTCCTGCAGAAGCTTGGTTGTTATTCAATCATTCCTGATTTACCCAGATCTTTTTTTCTTTTTTTTTTACATAGTAAGTAACTTTTTGTTCCAAGAAGCAGCTGTTTTGTTTTGGAGAATTTTGCAGGAAAAAGAAAATAAAAAGCTAAAGCTTCATGTTATTCTGTTGAGGTTTCTGTATGACGCAATTAAAAAGCAATGTTGGTTTAGAGATCTACTTATGGTTCAGCATAACCAAACTCTAACCAGCCATATTACACAATGATACTGTGCATTCTGCTACTGTCCTTGCCATGAACAAGTTTCAGTAATATGTTACAAACTGCGTAATTCCTGCCTAGCCTTGGGAAAGCAGCTTTTTAGATGGAATACACATTTATCCTGTGCTTCTAGAATTTTTCCTTCCATAACCTGTGACAATGTGTTTCTCAGCTCTCCTTTCATTCACTCTTGTCTCTTTCATTTTGCCTGTCCCCCCAAATGCTTTAATACGGAGTTTGGTTTGATTGCAAAGTTGCCACTGCTTAATGGGACAAATGCTCATCAAAGAACTCCAAACCAGGGACTGTTCAAGTGTTTGGATTGGAAATGGCAGATTATTTATTTATGTTCCACAAAGAAATGGTGGTGGAGTGCTTGTCATTCCATAGACCAGTGGTGGCGAACCTATGGCACGCGTGCCAGAGACGGCACTCGGAGCCCTTTCTGTGGGCACACGCGCCATGCCCCGGAGATGGCAACCGTCCTCTTCAACCAGCCGCCCGCTAACTCGCCGAGGTCCCACGTGGCCAGAGTCATCCCAGCACCCATGTGCTTGCTGGCCTCTGTGTGCAGGAGCCGATGGTGTCAGGCAGCAGCCACCCCAGCCCCTGCCTTACCTTTCCCTGTGACATGGCACCCCTGCCCTGCCTCGCCTCACCCCACAGAACCAGCCTCCTGCCCACCGCCCCACCCGCCAGAGACCCCTGGATCTCCCCCAACCCTGCCCAGCCCCCACAGGCGTCCCTCTCCATGAGCAACATCAGGCTGGCCATGCCCACCCATCTGCCATGACCACTGTAGCCACGCCCACCCAGTGGGCCACACCCACCCGGCACCCGGCAATACATAAGTGGGTTTTGGGTTGAGGTTTGGGCACTCGGTCTCTAAAAGGTTCGCCATCACTGCAATAGACCATAGGAATACTGGTGAACTCAGAGATTGATAAATTTGAAAACAAAAGAGTAAAGCTATTTGGAGATTTGCGTTATGTGCACCTTGAAAGCTCTGAGAGTTGACAGCTGAATCTGCAGTTGTTTGTTTTGCTTTAATAAACCTATCAAAATTCCTCTTCCATGTGGCATCCTGAATTAAGGTCTTATTTCCTTCTAAGGTACTGGATGAGAATTGCTGTGCAGCTTCCTTTGGGTGATAAAAAAGGCTTCTCTGTGTATGCTGCATGTGCAAAGAGAGTGGTATCCTATAGAACAGCGATTCTCAACCTATGGGTCGATCGACCCCATTTGGGGTCGATCGACCAATTCACAGGGGTCGCCAAGCAAGGCTGTCCACCATTTTTTTCCCCTTTTCCGGAGGGTGCCTTACCTCCCTTGAGCTGGGCCAGCTGGTGGTCGGCCTGCTCCGTCTCTGCCGCTTGCCAGCTACGCCTCAGCCGGCGCAGGGGGCGGAACCATGCATGCGCGGCACTCCCAGGCAGGGAAAGTCCTCGACTTACGACCGGTTGGGTAATCCTCGACTTACGACCGGTTTAGTCCTCGACTTACGACCGGTTTAGTCCTCGACTTACGACCAGTTGGGGTCGCGGCATTAAAAAGGTTGAGAACCACTGCTATAGAACAAAATGGATTTGGATGCTTCCAACTAATGCACTGAGTCAAAATACCCTCTCAAATATCAATATTGTTGAAATCCAAATGAGGCAATGCCTCAAGGTAGAGCAAGGCTGCTCTGCACAGTTTAGCATACGTGTCAACAATCTGACACTAAATGTGCCTTTGATTTGTAGGTAATGAAGATGAAGTGGGGGAAACAGATTTAAATGCAGAAGCTGGATTTAAAGTTTACTGGGAATTATTTGCAAATTGAATGGATGATTGTGGGTACAGTTTATGTTCCTTTTTTTTCTTTCCTGATTTTTCCTTTCTGTAATTTCTGTCACATAAAGAAGATTCTGACACTTATCATTGAAATTCCGCAAAGCATGAATACCTCTGGAAACAACTTGGCACATTTCCAAAGTCAGGTCAATAAGAGAGGCAGTTGAAATAGACATGGTTTTTGCAAAGATCTTCGTTGCTTTCTTAAATGTTTTTTGACAGTGTTCTGTATCCGTGCTCTTAGCTGTAGTTTTACAGCTCAGTGATATCTCTTGATGGAAAGTATTTAAATGTCACACTTCCAAGAAGAAGAAGAAAAAGCCAGCACATTGGAAGTCAGCAAGACAGCATAGGGGGAAATCATACATTTTTGACTGTTGTTTATCTTATTGTCAGTACTGCAGCTCCTATACACTGATATTTGCAACACTCAAAATATAAGGGTATCAGATGAAATTTGGGAGTTGGATAAACCACAATTCTGTCAATCCTGTGACCTGGGCAAGAGTATCAGCAATATCTCAGGGGCTGCCACAAAGAAGGAGTCAAGTTATTCTCCAAAGCGCCTGAAGGCAGGATAAGAAGCAACGGATGGAAACTAATCAAGGAGAAAAGCAACCTAGAACTAAGGAGAAACTTCCTGATAGTTAGAACAATTAACCAGTGGAACAACCTGCCTCCAGAAACTGTGAATGCTCCAACACTGGAAGTCTTTAAGAAGAGATTGGACAGTCATTTGTCTGAAATGGTATATTGTTTCCTACCTGAGGGGTTGGACTAGAAGACCTCCAAGGTCCCTTCCAACTTTTTTTTTTTTTTTTTTTTTTATTATTATTATTATTATTATTATTATTATTATTATTATTATTATTATTATTATTATTATTATTATTATTATTATTATTATTATTATTATTACTATTATAAGACTTTGATCTCTTATAGAAATAATACTTAGAGTAGTAAGGAAGATGTCAGATATACATGACATAAATTATTTCAATCTTTAAAAAAACAGTCCTGACTCAAAAAAAGAGGTAAGGAATAGTAGTCAATAAATGTATCTATATACTGTAATAAATCATATTTGTTTCATGGTTCACTAAATAAACTCAAGTGGCTGGATTTGCAATAATGTGAAACAATAAGGACTTACTTCACTTGTTGAAACCTACTGTAATATAGTTTATGTGGTTTTGGCAAAACATGATGTATGAACTCAATCTTTTAATGTCATGATCATTACTATCAAAATACATTGTCAGATTGCCACACAAATCCATAGGTTAATGGGAAACAGCATTTTTCCTTGTAGTATTTAAGGGTTTTCCAAGGAACTTTTTCCAAATTATTGTAATGGAATTGGGGATATGAAAGAGCTCTCACATATACACCCATTAGGCCTAAAAGATGCAAATAGATATTACAAGCTTATGCTAGATACTAATACTGGAATAATGGAATTAGAGTAAGAGGAAAAAGATGATAGTTTATTATTCTTAACAGTCAGTTTCCTTCAGTTAGTCTTTCTGATTATGTTGTAACTCCCAAATTCTTAGGTAGCATATGAAGTATGAGAGATAGTGAGAAGGTTAGGGACTCTTCCTTAAAAGAATGATGAGAGGCATTATTCGTTAAAGAAAGAAGTAGAACTGAACAGGCCTATTTTGGAAATGTGTCTATATGACTCTTTTCATATCCTGAGGACCTGGGTCACGACTCGGCGGAACATCAGGCTGCGGCCTGGGATGTGGCCGCAGCCGCAGCACTGGACCGAGTCGTGCCGCTGCGGCCTCTGACCCGGCATAGATCTCAACTGGCCCCTTGGTTTACCGAGGGGCTGAGAGAGATGAAACGCCGGAAAAGACGCCTAGAGAGCAGTTGGAGGGTCAC
>NW_015388951.1:12021-13810 GCF_001527695.2 Protobothrops mucrosquamatus
TTCCAGCTTGCAGGACTGGCCTAGGGTAATTTTTAGAGGGGTTTTAATTATATTTTAATTGGACAATGTTCAAATATTTCTTTTAATTAATTTTAAATTTGTAATTGTTATTTATGTATTTTAATTGATTGTCAGCCGCCCTGAGTCCGCGAGGAGAAGGGCGGGATATAAATCCAAATATAATAATAATAATAATAAATAATAATGTTGAACTGAATCATGGTCTTAATGGATGTTTAATGTCCTCTTTATTTGTGTATTGATGTTTCTCAAATTCCATACATGAACAACAGACATTAAAAAGGTGAACAAAATGTAGAGTAGGCAAAACTGAATTTATATAACGCAATAAACAACATGCTTGCTTGCTTAAACTGAGGATCTAGGGTGAAGTACTGAGATTTTCTAACAGGGATGTGTGAAGTAAAAACTCTAGGACAGTGGTGGCGAACCTATGGCATGAGTGCCACAGGCAGCACATGGAGCCCTCTCTGTGGGCACACATGCTGTTGCCCCAGCCTTGCCTCCACCCGCGACCCCCTCCTCACCAGCAGCCTTCCTGGAGGAGAGTCACCCCTGAGCGTGACCCACACAGAGCAGCGCAGCCAAAGACATGGCAGCCAGGCAGCGTAGACAAGACTCTGCCCTCATGCCCCAACGCGCACAGTTGATGCTGCAAGGCGTGGGCAGAGGGTGTGGCCGCCGTGGTGCTGCTGGGCTACCTGGGCGATCTGCGGTAGGCCCTGGAGGCGGTGAGTGGCCCTGCAGGCAGGCAGGGTGGGGAGGAGCAGGGACGGGGCAGGGGGTGGGGCAGGGGCGGGGCCAGTTTTTGGGCACTCGATCTCTAAAAGGTTCACCATCACTGCTCTAGGAGCTCATATGGCCTAAATCTCAAGCTATTTCAGATGGTGTTCCACTTCTTTCTTTAGCAGCAAGGACCACTATCAGTAGTGCAGTATTGTATTTGAATAAGCTTTAATGGAAACACTTTCCCCAATGCTCAGATTCTTTGCCATCATTAGAAAATCTGTTATACATCTGAGATGAATGAAACCATGATGTAATATGATCACCCTGTCCTTAAAATGTTTATTTTACCATTGGAATGCTTCTGCTTTTTGGCTTCTGCTGAGTATTTGATTTCATCCATGATTTCATTATGTATCATGATGTTTGCTACGGAGACTTGCCATCAAATATCCTGTTGTTAACATAGTTTCACAGGATTAACTGCCATGTGCACTAACTGAGTTTGCTCAGATGCTACGTTCATAAGGTTCGCAATGGTAATCTGTTGCCATGGCAGACAGAAATTTTCTGAGGCTCCTTGGTGCATTTATTAATAGTTTTAAAAACCAACCTTTCTTTATAATTTGGGAGAAATGCTTTGCAACCTGGCAAATACAGATAAATCTGGAGAATGCCTAGGCAGTCTTGGGTGGAGAAGAATAGCTCAGGAATATAGTACTCAGGTTATTAAGTAACAGGAATTAGAGAACAGAGCTAGAAAAGATGAGTGTCAAAGGAACAATTGGTTGAGAGAAAGAACATTGAAAAAGGAAGAGGATTTATCAGAGGATAGGTAAATATAAGAGTCCTCCTATGAGGACTATGGTTTCTGTTACCTTATTAATGACCCAGATTGTAATGTTTAAGAAGGGGGAAATTATGTTGGAAAGTGAAGAAGGGAGGAAAGTTACTATGTTTATGATCTTGCTTTTGCCATGAAGAAATTTAATGCTAAATTTGATAGTTGACCCAACCTGAATAGTTTTGTCCAGTCTCCAAC
>NW_015388951.1:17241-18634 GCF_001527695.2 Protobothrops mucrosquamatus
AGTTTGCCTCGAGAGATTTGATCTCTTCTCATATGCTGCGGTGTTCAGAGGGGTAATTTAAAATTCTATTGCAGGGGATGTGTCATTTAAAGAGACTCCCTTCCAGGCAAGTGTATATTAAGAATAGTACTTTTCACTCTTGAATGGGCAGCAGACTCTCTCAAGTGTGGATGTGGGATGGAGTGATCACACTGATATGGCCACTCATCAACAAATGCTTTCTTAAGGAGGCTTTCAGATCAAAATAAAAAAGCTTCGTTTGAATGGAAAAAAGGAGTCCTCAGCATGGACTATTAAAGGAAGGCGCCCCTCTCAAATCAGTCAGAACCTGCGATGAGTTTTTGTCACATCCTACATATAGGAAAATTGCAGTACTTCCAAATGAGCTATTGCAGCTTTTCACAGACCAATCCTCTGAACACAATGAAACAACCTCCCTGGTTGAGAAATGGGGAATTTGTATATCTAAAAGCTACCTAACTGGGGAAAGCAGAGCTTGGAAGATTATCTCACAGTGCTGTCTAAGTATATTTCTCCATGTTGTATGGCTGTAGTATTATTATCCTTCCCATCTGCTTTACTACCCCCTCATAATGGTATCTGTTGTGTCCTGAGCCTGCAAGAGCTGACAGCAGGCTCAGAATTGTTGCAAATGGTCCCGGGCAATCCCAAAAGCTGCCCGGGACCAGACAGAGTGGCGCCAGCCTTGTGCGCATGCGCAAGGCGCGAAAAGGGTAAATTCCTATTGGTTCATACTGTCCGGGTTTCAGGCACTATAAAAGGCCTGTGTGCCTTTTGCTGCTTGCTTGGTTGTAGGAGTGTGTAATAAAGAGCTTGTTGTTTTCACCATGCGTCTTCGTCAATTGCTAGCGAACTGAAAACACAACAGTATCATTACTAGGATTATTACTCTGTTGTTTGCATGTGCATTGAGTGCTACTGCATCAGAAACAAATTCTTTGTGTGTCTAATCACACTTAATTTAATTTTAATTTTAATTTAATAATTTAATTTATATACCGCCCTTCTCCCGTAGGACTCAGGGCGGTGCACAGCATATTAAAACAGATACAAACAAAATACATCAAAGAACAAAAAAACCCCATAAAACCAAATTAAAAGCCAAATATTGGAAGCTGTGTGTCAATTAAAATTTTCTTAAAATCATCCCTACCTAAAATCCTCCCTAGGTCGGGCCCGCTTGCTGGAAAAGCCATGTCTTGAGGGCGCGGCGGAAAGTAAGGAGATCCGGAATCATCTGGATCTCGGGGGGTAGTTCGTTCCAGAGGGTGGGGGCACCCACAGAGAAGGCCCTCCCCCTGGGGGTCGCCAGCCTACATTGCTTGGCCGACGGCACCCTGAGGAGGCCCGCTCTGTGGGAGCGTACCGGTCT
>NW_015388951.1:19823-30162 GCF_001527695.2 Protobothrops mucrosquamatus
TCAAACTCCTCCCACACAACTGTCTCAAGACCTGCTTCCGTCCCCTCCCCCTGGGCCAACCAGTCGGAGTCCAAGCCTTCCCGGATCCGCGCGACTTTGTCATGCAGATATTGCGCAAAATCCTCGGCTCTCCCCTCCAGGGGATCCCCCCCTCCCCTCAGTTGGAGGAGAGAGCGGGTCACCCTGAAGAGGGCGGCCAATAAACTTTTCTATTCTATTCTATTCTATTCTATTCTATTCTATTCTATTCTATTCTATTCTATTCTATTCTATTCCTCCTACATCTGCCTTAAAAATAGCTTCAAAAACTAAAAAGAAACCCATACAATTTTTCTTAAGAAAATATAAGGCAACTGGCACTTCAGCTTTGGCATAGTTAAACACAAAACTCTGAAGACTGTTGAAGAGGTCTAGGTGAGTTAACAAGTCTTTAGTGGCAAAGTCCACTGGGTTTTACACACTTTGAGTTTTGGATTTTTGCCTGAGGCAGAGAAATGTCTTGGGCCAACTGTATTCTCCATGGTTAGCTAGGAACTCAAAAAAAGTTATAGAATACAAACTCTTAGCCTTCTTAGCCTTCCCAGCTGGCAATGCATAGACTCATATTAGGGCTGTGATGACATGGAAATGGGCAGCACCAGATTTTTCAGTCTTTCCCTCTAATTTTAGGAGTTCGAGAAGTTCTTCATCACCTCCAGTCAAACCAAAATGTTATATCTATCAACGGTAAAATGCACCTAATCTTAGATTTTAATTTTTTAATACATAAATCAAATTTATATGGCCCCCAACTTCATGGAAGGCGACTCTGGACAGTAGACAGCAACCCAATAAAATGTATGGACGTGTGTGTGTATGTATGTATTAAAAAATCATCATATAATAATTATTTTTTAAAAAAAATTAAAAACAATAAAAGCAAAACTAAAATAGGAAAGGAAAATAATAGTTAAAGGGATCACACATCTCCTGAGGTCTCCAGGTCTACTGCCATAATCAGAGATCTTGAGGGACCCTCAAAAGCTCAGTGATGTTGACCTCATCTCTGAGGGCATAAGATACCATAATGTGGATACCACAGCAGAAAAGTATGTCACTTTAGATGATGGAACCCATAACATGTCCTCTCTTCTAAATTTGGTGGGGTGGACAGATGAAATAGGGAAGAGGTGATCCCTCAAATAACCTGGTCCCATGCCATGTAGGGCTTAAAACAGCGGTTCTCAACCTATGGGTCGCGACCCCATTTGGGGTCGATCGACCATTTCACGGTGGTCGCCAAGCAAGGCTGTCCGCCATTTTTTTCCCCTTTTCCAGTGGGTTCCTTACCTCCCTTGAGCTGGGCCAGCTGGTGGTCGGCCTGCTCTGTCTCTGCCGCTTGCCAGCTACGCCTCGGCCGGCGAGGGGGCGGAACCACGCATGCGCGGCGCTCCCGGGCAGGGAAAGTCCTCGACTTACGACCGGTTGGGTAGTCCTCGACTTACGACCGGTTTAGTCCCCGACTTATGACCAGTTTAGTCCTCGACTTACGACCGGTTGGGGGTCGTGGCATTAAAGAGGTTGAGAACCACTGGCTTAAAAGGTCAACACCAGCACCTTAAACTGGACCCAAAAACAAACTGGTAACCAATGCAACTGACGAGATTAGGTGTAATGTCTGCTCTGACAGGAACACACATAAGAATGTGCCTTCTAAATATGGATAAGGACAAGGCATTTTCAGTAGTTTTCAATTCAGCTTGTAACATTCCTTCCCAGCAGGCTTGCACTATCCCCTCACAAAAAGCCTGCAGGCAACTGGAAAGCCTATTTGAGCAGACTTTTGTTTTCTCCAGACCCTTTTTTTTCTTTTAATCCTGCTGTTTTAACTATGATATACATTTATAGCTAGCATATACTACTGCAGATAAACCAGGGAGAGTATAAATCAATGTATAAATACAAGCACAAATAAAGTAATAACGATGCCACAGTATTCCTATGAGAATTATAAAGCTCACAAAGCACACTTTTATTAATTAACCTCTTGCTTTTTGTACAAGTAGTCCTTCCTCAAAATGCCAATTGGGAATGGAAATTCTGACATTAGTTGGGGGGGGGGGGTCCGTGGTGCTCTCTGAGTTTGGTTGGGTTTTTTGCAGACCTTTCATTACCCAAACTAGGTAACATCATCAGTGCTAGTAAAGAGTGAGGCTTGGTCTCAGTTTATATTCTAGTGGCTTGCCCTGTCAGTGTTGGTGGTGGTGGTTGTTGTGTCCTGGGCCTGTTGATGAAACTCAGCAGGCCCAGAAAGGTTGCAAATGGTCCCGGACATTGTAAAAACTGCCCGGGACCAGACAGAGTGGCGCTAGCCTTGTGCGCATGCGCAAGGCACAAAGAAGAGGAATTCCTATTGGTTCACTCTGTCCGGGTTTCAAGCCCTATAAAAGGCCTGCGTGCCTTTTGCTTCTTTGCTTGGAGTTGGAGAAGGAGAATAAAGAGTTGTTGTAGTCACCATGTGTCTTCATCTTTCACACGCGAACCAAGAACTTAACAGTGGTGGTGATGGGTCTTAGAAGTACAGTATTTTGGTTGGGCTGTTTACCATTAGCTTGTTTGGCAGTTCCTTGATTGGGGTATTATTTACTTGATTGTTGTTCTGGAATTAATCTATGCTCATCTGGGTGCTGATTGCTGTGGGAGAGGTGCTTAGGTCTTTTTGTTCCCTTTTTTGGATTGTTGACTGTCTGTTTTGCATAGTCTATAGATACTGTTTATGTGATGGCTAATTTATCAGAGTGCCAGGCTTCTGTCATTAACTCTGTCATTAAGCAACGTAGTAATAAGTGAAACAAAACTAAACAAAAAAATCATATGACCTTTCTGCTTAGCAATGCCACTTCAGGCAGTCCTGAATGTTGCCATTAAATAAGACTGGATAAATCATTAAATGAGAACCTCCGGTAACTAAATTCCTAACAGGTTCAGCATTGAATTTGTGGGATGCTGGCAGAGAAGATTGCAAATTGTGATCACATGATCCTGGGATGTAGTAATGTCATATTTACAAGGTTCAGTCAAAAGTACCATTTGTTCAGCACAGTCACAAATTTAAACAGTCACTGAACACATGGTTGTTAAACAAGGACCATCTATAATTTTTTTTTAAATTCAGGCATTAATTAATATATCCCCACTTCTTACTACTTTTGGCAGTTCACAATAATTATATGATGAACTGTCTGTGGTATATTGAAATTAAAATGAAATTAAACATGAAACTTGCATAACACAACCCCGCTGATGTACTAGGCTTTCTCCATCTCTATATTTCCTTAAATACATCTCCTTTTTGCTATACAGTAATTATAAAACCTGCTTCACGATTCATTGCTTAGGCCATATTTCTCTTCTCAGGAATACTTACACATACACAGAAATAGACTCACTCTATAATACACAAAGAATACTCCCAATTCCAAAATTTCCAAGCATATAAAATCTATAATGTGATGCTCTTAAAAGTGTGAAATAAAAACAAATTAGTATAAATAGAAAAGGGATAATAGAGCTATGGAAACGATCACTTGATCCAAATTTTAAAAACTTGACACTGTTTTAATGATAATAGCTGCAAAATAAAGTGTGAAACATTATAAAATGGTCTTAGAAGAATAGTACCAATGGTATATCCTTGAGACATTTGGTCGGTTCTTCCAATTTCAACTACTGCAACACCTGGAATAAATAGTTTTGTTCATATAGGGTCTGCAACCTTGACAACTTTAAGACTTGTGGACTTCAGCTCCCAGAATTCCTCAGCCAGGCATGACACAACACCAGTTGATGGCTGACCTGTCACCCGAGCACCTTAGTCCCGGACCGCCATTTACCAACGTAGGCCTAGACATCTTTGGCCCTTGGTCCGTGACTGTTCATTGGACCAGAGGTGGTGAAGTTAACAGCAAACATTGGGCCGTTCTCTTCACATCTCTTAGCATTCGAACCGTTCACATTGAAGTCATAGAATCCATGGTCATCTCCTGCTTCATCAACGCTCTGAGAAGGTTCCAAACCTATAGAGGCCCAGTTAAGGTATTTAGATCTGACCACGGAACTAACTTGTCAAGGTTGCAGACCCCTGGTTTAGAAAGATGAAACTCTAGGACATTTTTCAAGGGCTTCAGTGCAAAATTCCCCTCACTAATGCTGTTTCTAAGAACATTGACTGAAAATCTGGGACTCTCCATGAGTCTGCTCAGTGGGAAGCATAAGAGAAATAGTGGTGAGTAACATCAAGTGTGCCACAGGTTCTTCCATCTCTGATCTTTATAATTGACAGTTCCCTGCTGTTTGGACTAGCAAAAGTGGAAGAGATAAAGCCTGGAACAGTTATGGGAAGAAAAAGGCTGTTGCTTTCAGAAGAATATTAAACGGTTCAAAGCTTTTGAACCATGTGAACATTTTGTGTCCAGGGAATAAATCCTATTTCAGTACACTTACTCCTACGTCTTTCAGTCATGCATGAAATGCAGCAACTAAATTAGTTATATTCTGCCTCTAAAAATAAACCAGCCTTTTGTTATTTTATAGGTATTATTTTTCCAAGCTGGCTCAGTGTACCATTCTGATTTCTCTGATTTTCTTCACCAAGTAGCTCTTTCTGCACAACTTCCTTGCGCTGTGAAGTCAGAAAGGCAAATATTCAGCTCGCTCTCCTCTTGGGCTCCTGCATCAGGCAGGATGAGAAGCGGATGATGAGAAGTTAAAAATAGCAGCGTATCTGCTGAAGCTGGCTGGTCCGTGTTTGGAAGGAGGCACCTGTTTTCAAAAGTGATATTTACAGGCAGCCACAGCAAAGTGCGGTAATTCTCCAAGTGAGTGAGCTGAGTCATACCCCTGACGGCGGTAAAACCCTCTGTGTTTTTCTGATTTCTCTTCTTAGTGCATGCATTTATAATGACTTGGGAAACCAGTGTTGGAGACTAACATCTGGTTGAACATCGAAGGAGTCCAGCAGAGAAGACAACAAAATATTGCATCTTACTGCTTTTGTAGCCACTGTTCTTTCTTCCAGGCTTCCTTGCGTCTTCCTCTAGATCTGTCCCATCTGTTCTATAAACATCTGGAACACCACCACTTGGCAGCAAAGAGAGACAAAAAAGCTCTTATTTCCTTCATCTAATGGTTGTTCAGAATTTCATTCCTGAGATCCGATTGCCTTGTTCTCCCTTTTCCTTCCCCCCCCTCCTCCAACCCTTTCTAAGATAAGATAAGATAAGATGATAAGATAAGATAAGATGAGATGAGATGAGATGAGATGAGATGAGATGAGATGAGATGAGAGATAAGGGATAAGGGATAAGGGGTAAGGGGTAAGAGGTAAGAGATAAGATATAAGACAGTGATGGCGAACCTTTTAGAGACCGAGTGCCCAAACTGCAACCCAAAACCCACTTGTGTATCATTGGGTGCCGGGTGGGTGTGGCCAATTGGGTGGGCATGGCCCATTGGGTGGGCGTGGCTGCGGTGGTAACGGCAGACTTGGTGGGACTAAAAAGTTCAATCAATCAATTCCAACTTTGCAAGATCTTTTTTTTTCCCCCGCAAGAAGTTGAAATTGCTTGATTGATTGAACCTTTTTTTTTGCCCATGGCGGCGGAGGCCTAAAGCAAAAAAGCTGAAGTTCTAGGACTGGGGTGATGGCACGTGTGCCCACAGAGAGCGCTCTGCGTGCCACCTGTGGCACGCGTGCCATAGGTTTGCCACCACTGATATAAGATATAAGGCAAGGCAAGGCAAGAGCCTTTATTGTCATTTTTTTTACTATGAGCACATTGGCACCAATTAAAAATGAAATTCTACTGCCTGCTCTCAAAAGAAAGTATACCGTGGTGGTGCAGTGGTTAGAATGCAGCATTGCAGGCTACTTCTGCTGATTGCTGACTGCCAGCAGTTCTGCAGTTCAAGTCTCACCGGCTCAAGGTTGACTCAGCCTTCCATCTTTCCAAGGTCTCTAAAATGGGGACCCATATTGTTGGGGGACAATAAGCTGACTCTGTAAACTGCTTAGAGAGGGCTGTAAAGCCCTGTGAAGCAATATATAAGTCTAAGTGCTAATGCTATGCATACCCATACCCATACATAACATACATATGCACATGATACACACAAACACACACACACATAAAAGTCACTGTCCATTTTGAATACATAGCGGAAAGAGGAAACTTGAGCGTTCATAAGGTTGATCCTATATGAAACAAAGACTGAATCTAGATCAGTGGTTCTCAACCTTTTTAATGCCGTGACCCGAACCGGTCATAGGTCGAGGACTAAACCGGTCGTAAGTCGAAGACTACCCAATCGGTTGTAAGTCGAGGACTTTCCCTGCCCGGGAGCGCCGCGCATGCGTGGTTCCGCCCCCTGCACCGGCCGAGGCGTAGCTGGCAAGCAGCAGAGACGGAGCAGGCCGACCACCAGCTGGCCCAGCCCAAGGGAGGTAAGGCACCTGCTGGAAAAGGGGAAAAAATGGTGGCCAAAAAAAATGGCGGACAAAAAAAATGGCGGACAAAAAAATGGCGGACAGCCTTGCTTGGCGACCCCCGTGAAATGGCCGATCGACCCCAAATGGGGTCCCGACCCACAGGTTGAGAACCAGTGATCTAGATGTTTACTTCACATACCACAAAGTCTCCTCCCAGAAGGTAACAAGGAAAACTGGTCATGGAGAGGACTATATATGACTACATGACTATATAAATGCACACTTTCATTTATCAGGCAGTATTAGGTTGTATTATCCTACAGCAGGGGTGTCAAACTGCCGGCCCGCAGGTCGGACGCATCATCCGCAAGCTGCGCCCTCCCCATTGCCAGCAATGGCAAAGCTGTCCCAACAGTCTTGCGACGTCACATGACGTCGCGAGTTTGACATGTCTGTCCTATGGGTACCTTCTTTAATTTTATGGTCTTTTACAAATCTTGGGATTTCCTTAAGAATGCAGATTAGCCTCTTGCTCACAAGTACAAACAATCTGGCTACAAGATAGTGACAGTGACACAACCCATCAAGTAAAGTTACTGCATTGTTGAGTGCTGTGACAAATCCCTTCATTTCAAGATAGTGCCTACCGCTATCTTAAGATTTCCTGTCATTGTGATGGAGCCAGAATAAGAAAGATAATTAAAGGATTAAACTTATACCTTGCCAAAAGCGTCCTAATGTCTTTGGGTAAGATTTAGTGTGTGACAGGGAAGACAGCNACAGAGGAGTACAATGAAGATTTAGTTTAGCTGGTACAGATAGTTGCTCATGTTTGGCAATCATATTAAATAATAATGGAGAATATCAAGATAGCCGGTTCAGGCAGAGCATTCTGCAATCTCTTTGGATCAGGTGCACACAATCTTGGCTAATTGCCAGAGGATTTAATGGTAATAGCAATAGTGCAAACTATGCCTACCAGGATAGATGAGAGGATCAAAAATAATTGACAGGCATTTGGAGGCAGAGCAAGATATCCCAGATCTTCTTTCTGCCATCTTTGTTTCACAAACCACCGTGAGAAAGAGCCAGAGAGCTATTTTATAATCTAAATATATCTAACTTTTAGGGAAACATACCTCAAAATGTTTGTTTTCCCCAGCTAGAGATAGAGATATTAGAATACTGAGGAGACCTTCTGACTAGCAAGCATAGGCTGATCCACATACAACCTGCCTAACTTTCAGAGCCTTGTCCCAAAGGTGCTTTTTCAGGAGGCAACTGGACTTTCTTGTTTTTCCTTTGAAGACATTTTGCTTCTCATCCCAGAAGCTTCTTCAGCTCTGACAGGATGGTGGGGGAATGGAAGGATTTATACTCCTTGCAGACAGCTGGTCATTTGCATTCTTTTAGAGCAGGGGTGTCAAGCTGCCGGCCCGGGGCCCAGTTGCATCATGCAGAGGCCGCGCCCAGTTCCAGCAATGCGAAAAAAGTCACAATACATCACAACAAGTCACGTGACTTGGCGAGTTTGACACCCATGTTTTAGAGCAGTGGTTCTCAACCTGTGGGTCGGGACACCATTTGGGGTCGATCGACCATTTCATGGGGGTAGCCAAGCAAGGCTGTCTGCCATTTTTTTTGTCCGCCATTTTTTCCCCCCTTTTCTGGCGGGTGCCTTACCTCCCTTGGGCTGGGCCAGCTGGTGGTCGGCCTGCTCCGTCTCTGCCGCTTGCCAGCTACGCCTCGGCTGGCGCAGGGGGCGGAACCACGCATGCACGGCGCTCCCGGGCAGGGAAAGTCCTCGACTTACAACCGATTGGGTAGTCCTCGACTTACAACCGGTTTAATCCTCGACTTACGACCGGTTGGGGTCGCGGCATTAAAAAGGTTGAGAACCACTGTTTTAGAGAATCCTTGAAGCCATTTGGAGGTTTACCTGTGTCCTCAGGATCACCTGAGTAGTGCAAATGACCTATGTTCTCGGCTGCAGAAGCCTTCCAGACTGAGAAATGCAGGCCTGGATGCAGAAGACACTGCAGAAGAAGTGGGCTGACGAGGGGAGACCTGGCTGCAAGGTAAGTGGGTGTGGGGCACATGGGGCAGATCCACACCCCTACCCCCACCCTAGCTTGTTTTTTAAGTTTGTTCTTCACCCTCAAACTAGGGCTTATTTTCGGGGTAGGCCTTACTTTCAGGGAAACACAATAGTATTAATTTTTCAGACCATATTTTTAAAGAACTCTTTAAGACAAGAAAACATTATGGTGAACTTAGCCACTTTTTTCTGTCTCTGTCTCCAGTGTCCATTTGCAACCTTCATGAAGCCTCAGATCCCAGTATGGATTTAGTTCCATTTCATTCATTTCCCACAAGTATACCACTTAATTATGTATTTGCATTTCAAATCTTAAAGCAAAAATAATCAATATTCCAAATCTCTCTGGTCTCCCAATTCATTTAAAACTTTCTTAAATCAAAATCCTTTTTATTTTGATTTTGCCAATTGTGTATTATTTTTAAATTCTTACCTGTCTGTTTGAAACTTATTAAATTCAGAGAAGGTAAAACTCACCAGGTGTCAAAGTAAAGTCACCATTTTGAAGACTTCTAATATCCTTAAAGTAGTTAAACTGAACTTTTCTGAATGTGATTAGAAAGTGAAATTAACTTCCTTAGTGTCCTTATTAAAGGTTCTGCCGCTGCTGAGAGCAAAAATATTGTCCTCCCTTAGCTCCTGTCACTCAAATTCGGGGAGGGGGCATTTTATGATTTCCTTGAGGAGCTGCTAGTCAGCCTTCATGAGAGATCTTCTGGCTTTTCCTCTCTGGAAAGATTCAAAAGATCTATCTACTTGCCAATCTTTTGTTCTTGAGCACAGTTATCTCCACTTATTTGTGGAGATTCTAGTCCAGGGGTAGGCAACCTTGGCTCTTTTATGACTCGTGTACTTCAACTCCCAGAATTCCTGAGCCAGCCATGCTGGCTCAGGAATTCTGGGAGTTGAAGTCCACGAGTCATAAAAGAGCCAAGGTTGCCTACCCCTGCTCTAGTCATTTGTGATTCACACTAGAAGCCCTGCATTTCTCCAATCTTTCCACTCCTGCATGAGATCGTTTACTTAGGGGAAAGCAACGAGAGTACACATTGCATTACCTTTCCTATTTAAATTGAATTTCTAAATAACCAGGTTCATAATTTGACTGGGGAGTAAAATCATCTTAGTGTGCTCTCATATAAACAATGTTCTGGTTTTGTTTGTTTGCTTGTTTGTTTCCTGGACCAGGCTGATGTAGCTATTCCATGGGTGGCTTCATTGTTTTCTGGAAGTAAATATTTCAAAATAAGTCACCATGAACTATTTCCTACACCTGAAGATTTATTTTCAAGCAAATGGTAGTTTGGCACATTACAAAAGAAAAATGCAGCATTTCAATAGCCTCTAGAATGTTTTGACCTCACAGAACAGTGAATTATGTATACAGCTACTGATAAACCATGAATGACCTGGCATAACGTCATAAGAGTCAGAGAGGGTAAGTTTAGAGCCTAGAAGTTAAGGTTAGGGGCAGAAAACCCCAAAATTATATCTATTTTCTACAACTCTAGAAAACATCAATTCATCATGTCAGTTTGAATCATCAGTGCAATTTTTTACATCAGTTTGAACCAGTACTGTTGTGTTCTTTGTATTCCCCCCCCTTAATCCCCTATGCATATCCTGATCACCCATTAAGGGTGATTGCCTTTCACCATTGATCGCCCATTAAGGGTGATTGCCCTTCACCATTGATCGCCCATTAAGGGTGATTGCCCTTCTCCATCTGCATACAGTTTCATGCCCGTTGCTGGTTGGCTAACTAGCAACAGGGT
>NW_015388951.1:33350-45202 GCF_001527695.2 Protobothrops mucrosquamatus
ACCCATTAAGGGTGATTGCCCTTCACCATTGATCGCCCATTAAGGGTGATTGCCCTTCACCATTGATCGCCCATTAAGGGTGATTGCCCTTCTCCATCTGCATACAGTTTCATGCCCGTTGCTGGTTGGCTAACTAGCAACAGGGTCTTGCCAGCCAATGGAATTGTGTGATTACAAGCCAGGGGAATCCCATAAAAGACGGCTCCCCTGGCCCAGAGAGCCAGTCCGGATTTACTTTATGCCTTGCCACTAAACCAAGAGCTGACTGTCACTCGACTCGTGTCTTACTGCCTGCGCGATCTAACAAGTACCATTCATTCTGTTGAAAATCTGATAGATTTATGTGCATGTGCACACATATTTTTATCAAATGTTATCTTCAAACTGAATATGTTCAACAATTCAAACTGTAATTCATTTCAACTATTTAAGTCAATTCATAAAATTGAATCAACTTGAGTTGACTCAGATTGCAAATTCAAACTAGATCTTGGTTAATTTGGATAGGTTAATTCCTATCTTTCAGTTTCAGTTTGATGGAATCAGGTGGTTACTTCATGTCACTGGATTCATTCGAGAAATTCAGTTGGATAGAAAAATGCTCACATTATTATTGTGTAGGAAGAGATACATCTCTGTTACAGCATTAACCATTTTTCTCAAGAAATGAATGTCAGTGGTATATCCCTCAGAATCAGTGATTGATGGTAACAATTTTCGGACCTGTAATATTATTAAAGAAATAATTCTCTATGAAATAAACTTCTAATTCAAGGCAGCTCACCTTTTTATGATTGCTTTTTTATAAATGCAGAGAAGGTCAATCACAAAAGCGTTGAAGAGCCTAAATCTAGATCCCCTCTTGGTCATTATGTTATAAAGCAATACCTCCTATGATACTTTTGAGGACAAACACAATAAAGATCTTTATGTGCCTTAGGCCACCATAATACTTGACCTTAACACCTACTTTAACTATTTGCTATGTATTATTCCCCAAAGGATGTTCTTAATACAGTATGTGTTCTGAATGTAGTTTTGCTCTCTCTATATCCCCATCCATTTATACCGTATAAGTTGAAATTAAAAAGCTGCATCTCTCTTGTATTGATTTTATTGTTTTTTACAGTAATGTTTTATAACTTTTATGATTGTTTTACTTAAATGATATTATTAGCTAAAATGGTTAAGCCCCATTGTGAAGTGCCTTTTCACGAAAAATGTGCTAAAAGTGTACAAATAAATAAATAATTTAGAATGTTCAATAGGTGTTCCTTCATATTCTCATAAAAGATTTTTGTATTTATGCTAATATTTGTTTGGAACTAAATTTGGAGATTTCAGAAATAAGAGAAAATCCACAGAGCATGGTTCTAGTCCCATTGCTCAGATAAGCTTTTCAATTCAGAGATTAAGGTATCTTGTGAGCAGAAAAATCAGTAAAAATGACCAGGTCAAGAGGTCATCACCAGCTAATCCCCTCCCTCTTTTACACATTCCCAAAAAAATTATCCTAAGCAAAATTCTGATCCTTGCACTGTTCATCTCTTGCATTTTGCATTGGAGATTTTCAAGAAGAAACTGGACCCCCATTTATCCAGAACGGTATAGGGTCACTTGCTTGAGTAGGGGATTGGACTAGAAGGCCAACCAACAAAGACCCTTTCCAACCCAATTATTGTATGTTCTGTCTCCCTATTTTAGTGACTTCACACAAAGTTTTTTTGTCTCTGCCCCCAGCTTGGGCTTCTTGTTTTTTTCCCTTGCTACTTGTATGCTTGCAATTGTCTCCTAGAGCAGGGGTCCCTAACCTCTGGTCCATGGACCAGTACCGGGCTGCGGCATGCCAGCAACTGGGCCACACAAACAAGCAAAGTCCCATCTGCGGAATGCAGGCAGCACACAAACCACGGCCCCTCCAGTCCACAGAAAAACCTCTCTCCACGTAACCGGTCCCTGGTGCCCAAAAGGTTGGGGACCTTTGTCCTAGAGAACCTGTGATGCCAACTCCTATGCAACTTTTAACTGTCTCCTCCAAACTAACTTCTCTACAAAGATTTTAGAGCAATTCTCTACACCTCATACAAAATTAATGTCACTGTAGAAGGCATACAGGGTTAAACTGAAGATGGCTGTAGATGGACTTCATTCTCCATAGTATGTCAGAACATTTAAATAATTTCCTTTTTGGTTTGTACAGTCAGCATGCTTCTTCTCTGAGATAAGATAAGATAAGATAAGACAAGACGAGACGAGACGAGGAGACGAGACGAGACGAGACGAGACGAGACGAGACGATAAGATAAGATAAGATAAGATAAGATAAGATAAGATAAGATAAGATAAGATAAGATAAGATAAGATAAGATGATAAGATATGATAAGATATGATAAGATAAGATAAGATAAGATAAGATAAGATAAGATAAGATAAGATAAGATGAGATGAGATGAGATAACCTTTATTGTCATTTTTTACTGTGGGCACAATGGCACACATCAAAAATGAAATTTAGTTGTCCGCTCTCAAAGTGAAACACATACATGACACACACCTAAACATAGGATGAACAACATTATGTATAGACCCACACCCTTACATATACGTAGCAAATAAATATTAAATACTGTCCATCTTGAATGTATAATGGAAGGAGAAAGCTTGAGAGTTCACAAGGTTAATGCTGTATGGAATGAAACTATGGCTGAATCTGGATGTTCTGCTACGGATACCACGAAGCCTCCTCCCAGAAGGTAACAAGGAAAACAGGTCGTGAAGAGGATGTGTAGTGTCCCAGATAATCTTACGGACCCTGCTCAAGCAACGCTTCTGTGCTATGTCCTGGATGGGAGGGAGGGAGCTGCCAATGATCTTTTCGGCCATTCTCACCACTCTCTGCACCGCCTTCCTGTCTGAAGCAGTGATGCTTCCAAACCAGACTGTGATGCTGTATGACAGGATGCTCTCGATCGTCCCCCTGTAGAAAGTGGTCAGGACAGGGGAAGGAAGATGTGCTTTTCTCATGCGACGCAGAAAATGCAGGCGCTGCTGTGCCCGCTTCACCAGTTTCTCACTGTTGAGCAACTAAGTCAGCCTACTCGTTAGCTGCACACCCAGGAATTTGATGCTGGTAACCATCTCCACAGGTGAATCATTAATGCACAAAGAAGTGTGGCTTGCCTGCCTTTTCTGAAATCACATAATCCAGCTACACCTGGGAGAACAAAGAAAACTGGATCATTGAAGACCATGAGTTTTGTTATTTGTGTTTAAAATTATTTTTTCTTGATGGTAAGATATTATAGATTTTCTTTGTACTTGACATTGGGCACATCACTGAAATCTCAACGCTGCCCACTCAAAGTACTATATTTGCCCCAAGCTAAATGATTTAAGTGCTAACAAACTGCATGAACCCCAGCTACAAAAGGAAGATGAATAATTTGTAATTAAGTAATTTGTACAGGAACAACCTCCAACTTCATTCATTCATTGCTTGAATTTTTTTTTATGGAAGTCTCTAATAGTAAATTATCCCTATCAAGAGAAATAAATGCCAGTTCCATGTGTTGTTTTATTTATGGTAAAATTCCCATTGTTAAATCTTCTCTTCTCATAAGAGCCATTTTAGCAAGTTATTTTGGCATGCAAAACTCCTGCGACTTTTCGTTATTTTCCTTGCCTGTAGCAAAGAAAACAGTTATTTTCAGTCAAAGAGAAACCAAGAACCATTCACAATAAATTTCTGCTTTCTCTTTCTTTCCCACTGCTTCCTGAACAAACCACTTTCCTCCTATTTTTTTTTTATCTCTCCTTAGAAATATTCCTGAAAGAAAATCTCTCCTATGGCTCAGTTTTCTCTAAAACATCCACACTAAAAAAGTTAAAACTTTCACCTTCTACCTGAAATGCATTCTACCCAGCCTTTGGCTATTCCTTATTTGTGTGTGAGGTTATACAGACTTTGAAGGAGCACTTTGATTCGTCCATGCTCCAATAGAAACATCCCTTTTAAGTAGAGCCTTGAAGGAGCATCCTTCTTCCATTGGCCAAGGTAGGGTAGCATTGCCATTTTGCTATGATCAATAATATCAGGGTTTACATGCCCAGAAGTCATCATCAGCAAAGTATCTAGAAAGCTATGCTTTTTGAACTTTAAAAATGGCATTTCAGAGAATTAGACAAATTCTAACAGACAAATATATTGCACACAGTATTTTAACGCATTTTGTGAATGTAGACTTAAACGATCAAACTTTGGAGGATAAGGGAAAGGTTGCTTCTGCATTAAGAATGTTAATGGGGTAACAGTAGCAATTGTAATGCCATATTATACTATGGAAGTGGCAAGTTAATTTGAATTACAACTCTTAACTTCTGGTCAAGAAAAGCAATACATGTTGCAGACAAGGACACTGAAGAAAACTGAACTAGGACTTCAAGATTTGTGTGCTAATTGAAGCTCTTCAACTGGCAAACTACACTGCTAAGAGCAAACTTCACTCCCTTCTAGCACTGAAGATGTTACCTAGCCAGGTAATGAAATGTCTGCAAGAAACAACAAAACGCAGAGAGCAGCAAGGACTGCACAAAATAGAAACCATCAGGAGTTTTGTATGATTGAAATGTAGACTAGCCCTGTATTTTGTTGACAGAGAATAACTTTCCTGTTGCCATGGTTACCTTACTTATTAATCTTCATCGGCAGTATTTGAAAAGGGGAATCTTTGCTTAAGTGGTGAACTACGTAATCAAGCAGAGGCTATGAAAGAAAAAATACTTTATAATCAGATCTTTAAGCATTGCTTAATTTTGATTCCGTGAATGAGGATTTTCCCATAATCTATTATCCCTTCAACATCCAAGCATTGTTCATTTGTGTGCATGCAGGAAAGGGGAAAAAAAATCCTACAGTTGGGCAATCCCTGGCTTTTCTGTTTTTCATGCTGTGTGCATGTTGAGATCAGTTTCAAGGAGTGTATGTTTCTATTTATAATGACATAAGTTCTTTTGAGTTTACTGGCTGGAATGTGGGTAGGGTTAAATTAAATGCCTGGTTAATTCCTGCCTGTTCTGGTGGGGAAGAATAGAAACTGGGTCTGCCACTTCCTGTTCAATGCTATGTTTCAGTTTTCCTCTTTCAGAGCTCATTTTGATTCCAAAAGTATCTTTAACTGATATACATATATGCCCATCATGATGCTGTTCCTTTTCTATGTAAGCAATGGGATGCAAAGTCCAGAGAAAGAACATTAAATGGCAAGCGAAAGACATTGGAAATCATCAGATAAGGGGAAAAAATGAAGAAATCTAACTAAATCTATTTTAGCTCTATGTATAATTCCTCTCTCTGCTTTTCTACCTTTGAAAAAATCTTCCTTGTTTTATGATCTGCCCTTTACACATTTTTTTCTCTGTGATGAAACCACTCTAAAGTATTTTTTATTGGCTGCTCACTTTTTATTTATTCAATTTCTGTGGCTGCCCATCTCAAACAGGTAATTTTGGGTGGCAAACAGTCATAATCTATTTTCGTATTATAATTTGTATTATAATTATTTGCCAAATAATAATTTTGCATTCAGTCTTCATTCGTTTAGTACCAATTCATTCTTCATCCCATCTTTTCAAACAGAAAGAACCTATTGAATTAACTTTTATATTCTTCTGACCTACCCAGCTCTCACTTCCATGCAAAAAGGAGGTTAGGAGGGCATACCAATACACAGATAGTTTTGCTTCCTTTCCCAACAGAATGCTTGCTACCTATTCTCCTTCTACCAGCATTTGTTCATCCTAAAATGTCTTGGTCTATTTTCTTCTATTTAGTAAACATCCTGTCAAGATATGTAAATCCATCTACTTGCTGTAGTTTTTCACTATTTTTATACTTTGTACTTCTTCAGTCCTTTTTATTTGTCAAATACAACTCTTTTAGACTTTGATAGATTCATTTTCAGGTCCGGCTTCTTGTTGCATCATAGACTCTGCCTTCTATTTGCTTTAAATCGTTTTCAGCCAACACAAAGCATCATCAAGTCACACATGGCCAATAAAGAATTCTATTCTATTCTATTCTATTCTATTCTATTCTATTCTATTCTATTCTATTCTATTCTTGACAGCCTACAAAAAGAACCCTGTCTTCTTGGCTCAATCCATTGAAAATATAGTCGAACAATACAGAGAAATTAGTTGACAAACTTGTTTGATTACATAAAAAAAACCCTATGAAGAACCTTTGTTAGTTACCAGAAATTGCATCATAGCTTTGTTATGTTGTTACTTTATGACTATGAAAACCCAGCAGAGAGTCAACAAGGTTCTTAAAATTATGCAATTTGCAGAAATGTCTATTAATTAAAGGAGCAATCCAATGCCTTTAATTGGATAGGGGGCAAAATTAATATTGGTCCTTCTTAAAATTCTAAGAATTTAATTCTTAGGGAAAGCTGATAGAAAAATGCAAAAGGAAGATGGAGAATGTGACTTCACTCAGAACATAAGACATTCTAAAGTGATTACATAAAACATGATTATTTTTATAAACATTAATGCATTAGTTTGTCATCTGGATAGATCCCCCCAAAATAATATGTGGAATAAACAATAGCTAGTGAGATAATTTATATTAACACTGATTCTGCAAAAGGTTTTGCCTCTGATGCTAAATTTGGATTTGTTTATTTCCTTCCTTCCACTTCCTCACTTCTCCCCAAGATATTGTATCTTCATCTAGTGCATAGCAACAACCATTTCTCGGAGCACAAAAAATTGCTGCTGTATTAATATAGCAACTTGTTAAAGTTGGAGATCTGATTACAGACCTTTTAAAGCACCACCTGGGAATCCTTGGATTTCCAAGAAGAGAGCCAAATCTCCCAAGAACATGTTATTGTTACCATTATGCAACCTGAATCTTCCTTCTTTTATCTCACTATTGTGATTTTGAGGACTTGCTGCTGAGACAAGAATTGCTTGCAAAGAAATTGGAATAAATGTTCACAGCAGCCATCAGAAATTCTCAGGCAAATATATCAGAATTATTACCTTAATACCTAAGCCAAGTTTCCTTCCTTCCTTCCTTCCTTCCTTCCTTCCTTCCTTCCTTCCTTCCTTCCTTCCTTCCTTCCTTCCTTCCTTTTCTTGTTCCGTTAAATCTCTTCTTCAGTTCTAAAATGAGAACCTTTCAGCAAACCTTCATAATCAACAAAAATCCTTGTGATAGTTTTAAACAGTGACATTGAACCCTAACACACAACCAGTTGATCACAAGTCATCCACAAACTGCCCTGCATGATAGCAAGTTGGCAGGGAGCAAAAGTTCTTCCAATAGGGAATAAAGAGAAGCATTGCATCTGGTGGTGATGAAAAGTCCTGTTTCTCTGGAAGAATTAATATCCCATAATTCTGTACTGCTGGTTCACTGCTGCCCCTATGAGAATAAAGAGAACCACCAATCTCGAACAGAGATTTCACCCTATGTAGCTGAAAAGACACAGTCCACTTTGGTAAATCTATTTTGTTGAGATTTATCTATGGGCAGAAGAATGGTGGGTTGGCTGAAGAAAGGCCAACAAAAGGCAGCAGTGCAGGAATCAAATATGTGCATTTCTGTGCACAATAGGTGGTCCTTGACTTACGATCACAACTGAGCCCAATATTTCTGTTGCTAAACAAAACATTTGTTAAGTGAATTTTGCCCCATTTTACAGCCTTTCTTGCCACTGTTGTTAAATGAATCACTGCCACTCAGTGGTGGGATTCAACCGGTTTGCACCGGTTTGGTAGAACCGGTAGCTAAATGTTGTTGAGTTCAGACAACCGGCTGAACCCACGTTGCTTCTGGAAGTCCGTTCTAGGCCTGGGAGGCCTGGAGGAGATCTCCCAGGCCTAGAACGGCCCACTGGAAGTCCATGGATGTCACTTCCAGAAGTCCGTTCTAGGCCTGGTGGAGGCCTCCCAGGCCTAGAATGGCCCGCCGAAAGTACATGGATGTCACTTCCAGAAGTTGATTCTAGGCCTTGGAGGCCCAGGCTTGCATCCACACAGAGAACCGGATGTTCAGGTGTTTGAATCCCACCACTGCTGCCGCTGTTATGTTAGTAACATGGTTGGTAAGTAAATCTGGCTTCCCCATTGACTTTGCTTGTAAGAAGTTCGCAAAAGGGGATCACATGATCTCAGAATTCTGCAGCTGTCATAAACAGGAGTCAGTTGTCAAGTATTCGAATTTCGATCATGTGATCATGGGGATGCTGCAATGGTTGTAAATGTGAACAACTTTTTGGGGCAAGGAAAGTTGCTTTTTTCAATGCTGTTGCAACTTTGGTTACTAAGTCGAGGGCTACCTGTATAAAATATTAAGTAAAAGTATTGAAAGTGGAGACATTTTAACTAATCTCATCTAATAAAAGTTGGCAAACCAAATAGTATGCGTGCTTTGCTATAATGAGGAAATTTGATGTGACTAGCCATTTGTAGTCTCTTGTAATATCTTAATACCAGGTCTTCAGAAATGAGTTATTCCAATTAAGCAACCTTTCTTGCCCAAATCCATTACCAATAGCTTAATGTGGATCTGTATGTACTATATATCGTACTTTAAAGTCAAGGGATTTTTAATACGAAACGGATAACAAGATGGAAGGAAAACAAATATTTAATAAATTTACCTTGCTGAAACAGATGTATTAAATCAGGAATGATCAAAATAGATCAAGATGAACTACTAGAACTCCTGAGTATTTCTGACTCTCAGTTGTTTCCAGTAGCAACAACAAATTTCAACAAAACTAATCTCCTGAAATGAAGAAAACTGGAGCACAGGAATGAATTTTATATGAAAAATTGAATTTACTAATAATCCTAGCTTTACTTACTTTCCCAGATGACAGCTTCTCTGGCAACACTGTAGGGAAGCAACAGTATAGGGGAACTCAGAACAATATTTACGTCATTCACATGCATGCACACACACGCCTCTCTGTTCCTTTTCCATTTTCTATTAGCCATCAGCAGGACCCTAATGCACATATATTAAACCATTTTTTCCACCCCTTATCTGCAAAAGACAAATAGGCAAAAATCTGACATCAAAAATAGCATTATTTAAAAAAAAATCTGTTGGGGGATATTTTCATTCTCAGATATTTTCATGATCTCAGTTTATTAATTCTTAATACAAGCAACTGCCAAGACTGATTTAATCATAAAAATCCATTTCTTGCTCATTAAAGCCAGTACAGTTTAAAAAAAAACAAATTTACATGTGCTAATAGCCTCATTTGTAAACTGCAAATATCTATAAATGAGGCTCATGTCTCTTTTTTGTATTTTATCTATCAATATTGTGTGTATGTCTGTGTATGTATTCATATATCTGATTATATCCACTGTTGTCCATATAAAATTGTGCTGTAATTTGCTAATCTTTAAGCTACAAAAGCTAACAGGTCTGTTTGAAAAAAGGGGAAAAATGACAACGCTATTGCTGTCACAAAGAGATAACTTTCAATAAATGGTATGAGATAAATTGGACTAAAAGCACAGAACATAGAATAAGTTGGAAGGGCCTTTGGAGATCTTCTAGTCCAACCCCCTGCTTAAACAGGAGTCTTCCACTTGGCTTTCAACTGCTGGCAGTTTGAATTCCACCCTTATATCTGTAAAAAGGAAATGTGGAGTGGATTAAAAAATGTTTGAGTATGATCTCATATTTTCTGAGTAAATATATAAAAGATTAAATGGCCTACGTTCTTTGCTTCTGTTTAATTTTTGGCAAGACTCCTATAGATGTGCACTGAGGACATTTCACAGTAAAATTATTTCTGAAGTCAACTTCTCAGAAATAATAATGAGTGATTTTATATGTCAGAACATTATTAAATGTATGACTGTTGACGGGGATACACTGCAAGAGAAGACTATGAGGAATTACAGCCCTTAGATGATGCCTTATCATATCTTCTTTTAAAGATTCTTTTAATGAAAGAGAAATAAATAGGAAATTGGCATACTATAAAGTAAACATGGCAACCCTAACGTCTTTTTCTCCTTTTCATTTCCACCCTTCCCCTGGGGTGCTCACTCTGGCCCCCATTTTGTGCATCAGCATGATTCTGAAATCATTGTCTATTCCTGCTACAACCTTATTTGAGGTATCATTCCTTCTTTCATTTAACTATCAATCCATCTCACATGAAAGTATGTGGGGGAGCAGGTGACACTGTGTGCTACCACAAATGTGGTCCACATTCATAGTGATCATTCTTGATAGCTGCACTGGAAATGTTTCTCTACTAGGAAATGTGACTTAGAAGCTGGGAGGTACCGAGTTGCAATCTACTACAGTAATTCCTTCTTTTATCTGCAAGAGTTTGGAGTGGATATAACAGCAGAGAAAATATAGGTTTTTTTCTTCTTCTTTCAAGTCTCTCATAGATTAGTTCTTCATTAGTCCTCTGGATCTATAATTCTTTCTAGTTTTCTATTATTTTTCTTTCCCCCTCAGTATTATTTCCACAAATGAGATTGCTGTCTTTGTTCTGTCTGTATTCCACCAAACTCTCCGCTAAGGTTATATTTTAAGGAAATAAACTCTATTCCAATAACTTCTGGACAAACATAAATGTTAGCTCTCTCAGATTTTATTGCTGCTTCTATGGATTTAACTGGAAGAAGTCCATATGTTAGTTATTTTTATGATGGGAGTTCATTAAATGCATCTCAAAATACATGATTAGATTATGGAACATAAGTTTTCTCAGCTGTCCAGCTTCATTGTTCTTTGATAAATGTCATTGGTTTGCATTGTATTCACCTAACATGCCCCCAACTAATGAACTTGGTGCAATCTTTCAAAAGTTAAACCCATCTTACAGATGAAATTTTCTTGACTTTCTTTACATCTATATGAAGTTTCTTAAGGGGAGCTCTAACAAAACTTGTCCTTGCCTTAGGTTACATTTGTTGTTTACCAACTCAAGAGAACAGTTATATAACTGAATCTGGAATGGACTGTAAGAGACACAGTGCCTGAAAGGAAAGCTATAGTAAAACTAAAAAGTCAGAGGGGCAAAAAGACATAAGAAAGAAAAGGCTGCTTAAGCTTCAGCTTAGTCTATTTGGATCAAAAATTGATTCATAATTATACAGTATCTGCCATATAAGCAAAAAGACACATTTGCTTCCTGAGGAGATCTTCTCTATATTCTGGAAATTTGTACTTTCCTAGCGAAGCTGCTGAGAAGGTTGCAGAGATTACATTAGAAAGCCTTTCGCTCTTTCACATGTCCTTTTCTAAATTATAAATACCCTCTTTATTATTTTTCTCCATCTCTGGTCTTTTTATTCCAGCATCATTCTTTTTCAGGTTTTTCTTTTTGTCCATTTCCAATTTTTAAAGAAGCTCTTCCTTCTGAAGTTCAAATTTGTTTAGCTTTTCTTCTCCCCCATTTTCAATGTTTTTTAACTGCATCTACACCTGAATTTCTGATTATATGTGAATTCTAAAGGGTTTGAGTCCCTTTGGGATTCTTGAGCTAGCTGTTCTAGCCTCTGACATTACATTACATCATTGATTTGGACGAGGGGATAGATGGGGAACTCATCAAATTTGTGGATGACACCAAGCTGGCAGGAATAGCCAATACTCCAGAAGACAGGCTTAAGATACAGGAGGATCTGGACAGACTTGAACACTGGGCGCTATCTAACAAAATGAAATTCAATGGTGAAAAAAGTAAGGTTCTACATTTAGGCAAGAAAAACCAAATGTACAGGTATAGTATAGGGGGTACCTTGCTCAATAGTAGTAACTGTGAGAGGGATCTCGGAGTCCTAGTGGACA
>NW_015388951.1:46278-50685 GCF_001527695.2 Protobothrops mucrosquamatus
GGTGCTCCTCAAAGGGAGCCCCATGTAGAGAGCATTACAGTAGTCCAGGCGAGAGGTGACGAGAGCGTGAGTGACCGTGCGCAAGGCGTCCCGGTCCAGAAAAGGTCGCAACTGGTGGATCAGGCGGACCTGATAAAACGCCCCCCTGGTCACGGCCGACAAATGGTCTTCCAATGTCAGCCGTGGATCCAGGAGGACTAGAACTAAGGAGAAACTTCCTGACAGTTAGAACAATTAACCAGTGGAACAACCTGCCTCCAGAAGTGGTGAATGTTCCAACACTGCAAGTTTTTAAGAAGAGACTAGACAGCCATTTGTCTGAAATGGTATAGGGTTTCCTGCCTGAGCAGGGGGTTGGACTAGATGACCCCCAAGGTCCCTTCCAACTTTATTATTATTATTATTATTATTATTATTATTATTATTATTATTATTATTATTATTATTATTATTATTATTATTATTATTATTATTATTATTATTATTATTATTATTAGAATAGGAGCTGGATAGCTAAGAGATTGCCTTTTCCCAATGGCGTCTGCTAGCCCAGAATAATCGGCAAGAATGAGTTTGATTGTTCTCACTGTCAGGAAGTTTCTCCTTAATTCCAGGTTGCTTCTCTCCTTATTTAGTCCATTGTTTCTTGTCTTGCCTTCTGGTGCTTTGGAAAATAAGTTGATTCTCTCTTCTTTGTGGCAGCCCCTCAAATACTGGAATACTGCTATCATGTCACTGTTGTGATACTGACTATTGAAACAATAGTCTACTTGCTTCTTTACTGTTAGTCATATGAAAATGACTAACCAAGGTCCCTTCCAACTTTATTATTATTATTATTATTATTATTATTATTATTATTATTATTATTATTATTATTATTATTATTATTATTATTATTACGCTATAATATTCTGCTGACTTGACGGGCAAAGGCATTTCCCACTTCTCAACAGCATACAAGGGAACTATGTCCACTAAACTAACCATCACATTCTGAACCTGGAAATTAAACTTAACTTTTTATGCATGAGTAATTATTACATAAGAATTAGAATTTGGGGGAAAAAAAGAAATAGAGAAAAATTGCCAATCTGAAACAGGACAAAAATGTTCTTTAAAAAATGTGAAGAGAGGAAGACAATGATTTTAAAAAAATTATGATGCTTTCTAGCGTTCATTAGATCTCACCTTTAATACTATGTTTGCAGACTGGGCTAGGCCAGATCCTCATTTGATGTCTGCATATCCACAACATTGTTGGCAACTAGCTGGGTTGGGACTGAAGACTCTTGTTGTATACTAGAGGTTGAGGCTCAAGGAATCAACATGCCTCTTATCTGTAGTCATTACAAAATGGTCAGGTAGTAACCTTAGCGCTGCAAACTCTCCCCTTAATCTTGGGAGAGTTATCAAATTCCTCTGAGAGATGTCTGAGTTTATGTCAAAGTATTACATTTTTAATGTAAAGCATCTCCCTCATGAACCAGTCATCACCTTGGCCGCTGAGCTGTCAGATACAGAAGATTACCAGCAGTGGAAGTTTAAGTGGTGAAGAAAAGTCCCCCACAGTTTGGCCAATATCTGTTATTGCCAAAGGCTTCTTCAGTCCAAGGATATATTCATTCTGTTTCTATGATAGTGTGGCCGTGGAAGTTCAGAACATGGTAGAGAAGGGGACGTCTGTCATTTGGATAGCACGGACAGCATGAAATATGCATTGTTCTTCAGAATCATGAACTTCTTCAGCTGGCCTGGGATAAGTTAGATAATAGTATGCACAGAGGTGCTTCCCTCACTGACTTGTAGGATTACTCTGTCAGTATTGACAAGATTAAGTTTGTCACCTGTGGGGAGGGAGTCTCCAGTCACTCTCCTTCCTGTGAGGAAACAACATTCCATAGAACAGTCTTACAATATCACTATTTTAAATCACCATCTGAGATATTCCAGGATTCTTTCATGGATTTTATCTTTTATTTATTCTTAAAGAGATCATTACAATAGAAGGCACACAGACATTCCACCCAATTGCTCATTAGGAGCAAAAAGCTGTATAATAAGCGATAAACATGGGACATATTTTATGTGCTTTCAACATTATATTTTCCTCATATTTTTTTATTGATTGCCAATAACATTTAATCACACATTGGGTTGCTTGAAGTTAAATGTTGGTTGTTGATCTCTTCCACCCATTAATTTATCTCATCAAGATATTTTCAACACAAGTTTTTCAGAGTTCAGAAGACAAATCAAGCAGAAACTGGAAGTTGCATGTAAATTTGTAATTGGAGGCTACTACTTGCAAAACGTGCTATGTTCAGAAATAATTTTTATATGTTATCCAACTATCTCTTTTCCCTACCTCTTATCTCAAATTCTTACTGTGCGGGCTCTGGATTGTTTTGATCAGCCACTGAATGCTTCTAGGTCTAGGACATGTAAAAACCACCAATAATATTATAGGATCCAATTCTATATTTTTAGCCACCACAAAATAACATGACAAATCAGCGTACAAACATTTTCAGCCAGCAGGAACTGCCTCCTCTTGATAATTCCTCGCAAGTGCCAAGAAAGTCTGCAGAATAAAGTATAGGTAGTTGTTTTTTGATTGATTTAGTCCAATTTAGTCCAATAGTCATCAGCAATTTACAAATGCTTAGCTATACCAAACCAAATTCCTGCTCGCTGAGTAGTCAGTTGCAATTAGGAGGTGTGTGCAAATAATTAAAATATAGTGAGTTCTGAATAAACATCAACCTTTCAGTGAGGTAATTTAGCAGACTGTGGCATTAAAAATAGCATAATTCTTGTTCCAAAGGTCAGAATGTGGAGTTGATTTAATTAAGGGTTTGCTTTTTACATGTTAGATTAATTGGCAATGACTAACAGAGGAAACTGAGTAGTTGAAGATGGTATATAGAAATGTTTTTTTAAAAAAAACACCTCAAAGCACAAAACTTTAGTGTCTCAGATAGGATTTTATAACTTAGATAAGGCTAATGTAAATAGATTGTGAATGGCACCAACCTATGTAAACAGTTTACACCACAATTCCAGAGAGCAATATGTACTTCAGTTTTAAATGGGGCAAAGGCAAGCAAAGTGAGACAAAGAACAGAATTATGGGAGGAAAAAATGTTGCTAAAACCCAGACACGAATGAGGCTATCAATTTTAACTTAGCTACTATGATTAAAATTACTACTGCTACTGCTAATTGTTTGTAAAGAAACCAAAAATACAACTGAATGAAAATATAATTTTATAGTACAAACTTTCACTTTGCTTACTATGGCACTATGCTTCTTCTAGAATCTAGAACAATAAAGAGCTTGTTCTGTTGACTGAGAAAACATAAGTAATTGTGCTTTGTGTGGGGAAAAAATAAGTGGTGAATTCCACCTCCTTTCCTTTGCTGTTTAATTATTTTTTGTATGGTATGCCCGTACAGTACTTTGCAAGTCTTTCAAAGTGCTGAGTGTTATGTCATGACCCTTATCAAACATATGAGTGGACTATTCAAAGTGGGAAAGTCACCGGAAGGATCCTAAGTTTGTCAGAATGCAGCCTGACTTATGCTGGAAAGAAGGGGGGGGGGGGAAGGATATTCTGAAACTCCATCATGTCTGCAGAAGCAGGAAGAAACATTCTAATTCTCTCTCTCTCTTTATTATAAGGTCGTCTTTATTAGCACCAATCAATTATTTATTGCAGCCAAGGCAACATTAACAGAACTTTGCAAGTCTGAAAGTATTTCTCACTTGGTTTCCTTTTATTGTCCAGAAAATGAGAGATGGTCTCTTCTGAAATGCTTCCTGCACCCCCCCCTTCCTGTGGGCTGATATATTTTTTTATATAAAATTTTTATATATATTAAGACAGTGGTTCTCAACCTTTTTAATGCCGCGACCCCAACCGGTCGTAAGTCGAGGACTAAACCGGTCGTACGTCGAGGACTAAACCGGTCATAAGTCGAGGACTAAACTGGTCGTAAGTCGAGGACTACCCAACCGGTTGTAAGTCGAGGACTTTCCCTGCCCGGGAGCACCGCGCATGCGTGGTTCCGCCCCCTGCGCCGGCTGAGGAGTAGCTGGCAAGTGGCAGAGACGGAGCAGGCCGACCACCAGCTGGCCCAGCCCAAGGGAGGTAAGGCACCTGCTGGAAAAGGGGGAAAAATGGTGGACAAAAAAAATGGCAGAGAAAAAAAATGGCGGACAGCCTTGCTTGGCGACCCCCATGAAATGGTCGATCGACCCCAAATGGGGTCCCGACCCACAGGTTGAGAACCACTGACTTAAGAGAAAGAGTATTCCTGAGATGCAGGAAAAACCTCAGCTACAAATTATAAAAAGGCAGATAATTGAAGAGAGGAGATCATTTGATTTTTGTAAAGAAGGAA
>NW_015388951.1:52432-54596 GCF_001527695.2 Protobothrops mucrosquamatus
TAAGAAAAGACTGGACAGCCATTTGTCTGAAATGGTGTAGGGTTCCTGCCTGAGCAGGGGGTTGGACTCGATGACCTCCAAGGTCCCTTCCAACTTTATTATTATTATTATTATTATTATTATTATTATTATTATTATTATTATTATTATTATTATTATTATTATTATTATTATTATTATTATTATTATTATTATTATTTCCAAGGTACCTTCCAACTTTATTATTATTATTATTATTATTATTATTATTATTATTATTATTATTATTATTATTATTATTATTATTATTATTATTATTATTATTATAATAGAAGCTGGATAGCTAAGAGATTGCCTTTTCCCAATGGCGTCTGCTAGCCCAGAATAATCGGCAAGAATGAGTTTGATTGTTCTCACTGTCAGGAAGTTTCTCCCTAATTCCAGGTTGCTTCTCTCCTTGTTTAGTCCATTGTTTCTTGTCTTGCCTTCTGGTGCTTTGGAAAATAAGTTGATTCTCTCTTCTTTGTGGCAGCCCCTCAAATACTGGAATACTGCTATCATGTCACTGTTGTGATACTGACTATTGAAACAATAGTCTACTTGCTTCTTTACTGTTAGTCATATGAAAATCTTTGAGATATATTTATTGCACCCTTTATTAACTTAATTATACCAGGCCTTATTGACTCTTTTTATCTCAATTATCTTTGAGCTAATCAGAATGATTCATTTTCCTCTATTGCCAACTACTGCTTAATAGCCAGCAAGATGCAGCATGACCTCACTAGGAACAGACTGATTTAATTAAACCTGCTCAAAATTTAATGATAACTAAAATAGTTAACATTTCTGTTTATCTGTTCCTGTTACCTGTTACATTGTCCTTTTCACTGAAGCCATCTTGCTGATAACTCCTATGTTCACAGGGATTTTACTTGAATTTTAAACATGTCTCCTGCATTGGTTGTTTGATTTATTACTTTTGGTTTGGCTCTATTTATTTTATTTTATCTTTAATTTATTCTTATGTTTAATGTTATTTAAGGCTGATCAGTGACTAGAATAATATATTTTACCTTACCTTACCTAGTCAAGATTTAATGCATTGCTCTGTTCAGTTGGATCCCTGTATTCAGCCCTCTGGATCCACAGCTGTTCTTGCCATATGGAAAGTCACTTTTGAATCTTACATATCTTTCAAAAGTAGATTGTGAAGTGACAAACAAAAATCCCACTGGGCATGAATAAAATAGTTTTTCAAATCATAGCTAGAAAGATAGCTCTGTCCAGTCTAAACCTGCTACCACCCTTCTTTTTAACATATAGAGCTATACCTTTTATATCATGATTATTCATGACCTTGTGACCTGCAGATTGGACTACTGCAATTCATTTTAGATGGGTCTTCCCTTAGAGAGTATTCGTGAGGTGCACATGGTGCAAAATGCTGTGGTTTGTGCAGTTATTAGTGCCAGTAACTTGGTACATATTGCACCACTACTAAGCATGTCAGGACTTACTCTTCAGTGTTGTTGCTTCATTTGAACAATGGCCTAATTTTTGCTTGGGACTTATTCTGAGTCAGACCAATGCATTGTTTGGATACAAAGAGCCATGTTTTAAAAGCAAGTTATTGAGCAGAATGACAAATGTCTGTAACAAAACAGGAATTTTGCCTTCTCTTTATTACCTTAAAAAGTGATTTATCTATCTATCTATCTATCTATCTATCTATCTATCTATCTATCTATCTATCTATCTATCTATCTATCTATCTATCTATCTATCTATCTATCTATCTATCATTTATTTATTTATGAAATGTACATGGCCGCCTATTTGCTCACAGCAACTCTAGGTGACTTACAAGCAATAAAAACACAGTATTTTGAAACAACTGAGCTTCCGGATGCTTTTCAAGGGCAGCCCCATGTGGAGTGCATTGCAATAGTCAAGATACAAGATAACTCCGGCATGAGTGACTGCGAGTAGGGATTGTTGGTTCAGGAAAGGACGTAACTGGTGCACAACCAGCAGCTGTACAAAGGCTCAAGCAGGAATTGTGAATACAGGAGAACGCCCAGATTATGGATTGGGTCTGTTTGGGGCAGTGCCACTTCCTCCAAGACCAAAGATGGCAATTCTCCATAGACCAAAGAACCCCAAACCCAAAGCCACTCAATCG
>NW_015388951.1:54818-68335 GCF_001527695.2 Protobothrops mucrosquamatus
CATCCAGTCCCTAGCAGCCTCCATGCACTGCGAGAGGGAGGTCATGGCATCATTTAACTCATCGTGGGCTGAGACACATAGATGAGTATTATCAGCATATTGATGATATCTCAATCCGTGGTGGCGGATGATCTCACCCAGCAGCTTCATGTAGTAGATGTTAAACAAAACTTGCTCCAGAAGGATATGGTTGATGGTACTGAAGTCCTGCGAGAGGTCAAGTAGAACAAGGATAGATGCACTATCTCCATCCCACTCCTGCCAGAGATCATCAAAAACCGTGACCAATGCTGTTTCCTCCCACATCCAGGCCAGAATCCTGACTAATAAGAGTCTAGATAATTCATTTTATCAAAGAACCTCTGGAGCTACCTTCTCAACAACCTTTTCCCAAAAGAAAATATTGGAGACAGGTCAAAAATTAACCAACAGGGTGGAATCAGCAATGGCTTCTTAAGAAGTGGGCGGACCACAGCCTCTATAAAGTGCTGGGGCACTACCCCACCTTCAGGGAAGCATTAATCATCGCCAGAACACACCCATATGTCACCTCCCAGGAAGCTCTTACAAGCCAGGAGGGGCATGGATCTAAAACACAGGTGCTTGTGAGCATACTCCTTAGGATCCCGTCCACTTCCACAGGAGCAGCAGGATCAAACTGTTCCCAGATAACAAGGCAAGGACCTGCTCCAGATGCTTCACCAGACCAGCAGCCATGCCGGCATCCTACTGGTAATGAAGCCGAACAATTTTGTCTTCTAGAAAATCAACAAATTCCTCAGCGCCCCTTTAGATGGACCTCTGTATCCTCTTTCCCCAGGAGAAGATGTATCACTTTAAAGAGGGTTGCTGGTCAGTTATCTGCAGATGCAATTAGTGTGGAGAAGTACTTATGCTTTGCTGCCATTAATTGTTAAAGTAAGGGGAAATCTTTAAAATTTGCTAGAAGAAAGAGACTAGGTTTAACATCATCATTTTATTATCATTAGTAGTTATTTTTTACATACTGCAATATTTTTTCCTAAAAATTACTGTATGATAGCGACTTTTATGAGGCTCTAGAGCAGTGGTTCTCAACCTTTTTAATGCTGCAACCCCAACCGGTCGTAAGTCGAGGACTAAACCGGTCGTAAGTTGAGGACTAAACCAGTCGTAAGTCGAGGACTAAACCGGTCGTAAGTCGAGGACTACCCAACCGGTCGTAAGTCGAGGACTTTCCCTGCCCGGGAGCATCGCGCATGCATGGTTCCGCCCCCTGCGCCGGCCGAGGCGTAGCTGGCAAGCAGCAGAGATGGAGCAGGCCGACCACCAGCTGGCCCAGCCCAAGGGAGGTAAGGCACCCGCCGGAAAAGGGGGAAAAAATGGCAGACAAAAAAAATGGCGGACAAGAAAAATGGCGGACAGCCTTGCTTGGCGACCCCCATGAAATGGTCGATCGACCCCAAATGGGGTCCCGACCCACAGGTTGAGAACCACTGCTCTAGAGCAGGGCTTTTCAACCTTTTCACCAATTGTACCACTTTTAGAATATGGCAATATTCAAGTACCACCAGTCGCCTAGCAAGGTTTCAAAAACTTGATGACCAAAAAAACTCCCCAGAAAAAAAGTGATAAAGTACAGGTAGTCCTCTCCCCCTTTAATATCCTCTCTACTCTCCCCCTCAGCAGAACCCAGGCAATGCCTCTCACAGCTCCAGCTGAATCTGTGCCTGAAGACTGTGTGAGGCCGCCTGCCACCCCCCAATCAGCTGGAGCTGCGCGCTTTGATCTTGGGCTCTCAGTAGGACCCAGGCAACGTGCAGTTCCAGCTGACTTTCCCACAAGCCTGTGTGGCGCTGCTGCCGTGTCACCTCATCCACTTTTACACTTTTCTTTTACATTTTTTTTACAGTGCTGTTCAACCTGTCATACGCATACCACCTGCCAGGTGCCAACGTACCACCGGTTGAAAAGCCCTGCTCTAGAGTCTTCATTAAGACTTCAGCATTACATGTGGACATACAAGTTGCAGCTGTATTTCTATTCTAGAGAAAGGGTGGAGCAGACGTTGCTGGTCAAAAAGATGTGATTGCTGTAATAATTGAAGGAAAACATGGTGGACCAAAAATGGAAGGAAGGAAAGAAAAGGAAGGAAGAAAAAGGGGGAAAAATTTAAACAAGAGAATAAGCAATTATAATAACTTTCTCGTGGGAATGGGAATGTAAATGACAACTTTTTTTATTATGGACAGGGAGACAAATAGCAAGAACATAAGTTACATTCAGATGCAACTTTGATTATGAAACTAAAATGAGGCAAAGCTCTCAAGTCTCCAAGGTACATTTAGCAACAGTATTGGATGTAAACAACCTATAGGTGTAATTTTGGCAGTTGAAATCTCATAGTCTTGATGCCAAGATTACTGTACCAAATAGAATTTAGCTCTTATTAAGTACTCTGGAATCACAGAAGTCTGACAAAATTGATTAAGAAAGTAGATGTATTTATACCAACATTTGGCACCAGCTTTGACAAAGGAGGTTAGCGTGAAACTGCATCCCAAAGGCCTCTCTTCTCTGTTGTGTGAATGGAGCGGTGTGCACGCACACACCAGCGCACCAATCCACTGCTCATGTAATCTGGTTCCCTTGTCTCCCCCCTCCCAGCCAGGCAGCCAAGCTGCGAAGGTTGGGGACTGCTGCTCTAGACAAGTTTATATTCCCAGGACCAGATGAATTACATCCCAGAGTTCTGAAGGAGCTTACACTCAACTATATATTTCAAATAACTTGAATAATCAGGGAATTGCCAGAGGACTGGAAAAGAGCTGATGTGGTTCCCATCTTCAAAAGAAAAAAAATGATCAGATTAATCAGCCTAACATCAATACCTGGGAAGATCCTGGAAAAGATATTGATGTAGTGCACTGGTCCCCAACCTTTACGGCTTGGCGGCCCAGCGGAGGGGAAGGACAGGGGAACTGGGTCACACAAGTGGCAGGCTGGCACTTGCGTGGCCTGGTTGCAAATAGTCCACAGCCCGGTAGTGGGCTGCGGACTGGGGATTGGTGACCCCTGAAGTAGTGGATTTGTGAACATCTAGAAATAGGCAAAGCTATTACTGGAAGCCAATACGGTTTGTCAAAAAGAAATTCTGCTACACAAACCTTATTGCATTCTTAATCATTATTACAAAGTTACTTAATTAGTGGACCAGTGAAATGTTATGGACATGGTATACTTGGACTTCAGGAAGGCATTTGATAAAGTAGACAACAATTTACTTCTTGGTAAGATTAAAAAAAATGTGGGATAGATAGTATCATCATCAGAGGGATTCATAATTGGTTGACCAACTGCGCTCAACATGTAATCCTCAATGGGATTGAATCTACTTGTAGGAAGCATGGTTTTGTCTCCAGCATCTTCATAAACAATTTAGATGAGAGAATAAAAGGGGAAATCATCAAATTTGCAGATGACATCAAGCTAGGGGGAATAGCCAACACTTTAGAAGATGGGCTAAAGATCTAGAAGGATCTTGATAAACTTGAACACTGGGCCCTAACCATCAAAATGCAATTTAGTGGTGAGAAAAGTAAGATCCTACACTTAAGCAAGAAAAAAAACCAAATGCACGTATAGAATAGGTGGTATTTAGCTCAACAGCAGTAACTGCGAGAGGGATCTAGGTATTCCAGTGAACAACCGTGTAAATATGAGCCAGCAGTGTGCTGTAGCTGCAAAATAAGGCAATGCGGTCCTAAGCTGCATCAACAGAGAGAAAGTGCAAAGGTGAAGTATTTATACTGCTTTATACTGCCTTGGTATATACTTGGAATACTGCATCCAATTTTGATCACCGCGATACAAAAAAAGATGTTGAGACTTTAGAAAGAGTGCAGAGAAGAGCAACAAAGATGATTAGGCGTTTGGAGGCTAAAACATGATAAATGGTTGCAGGAACTAAGTATGTCTAGTCTAATGAAAAGAAGGACTAGAGTGACATTTGAATAGAATAGAGCTGGAAGGGACCTTGGAAATCTTCTAGTCCAGCCCCCTGCTCAAGCAGAAGAACCTATACCAGTGATTGCGAACCTTTTAGAGACCGAGTGCCCAAACTGCAACCCAAAACCCACTTATGCATTGTCAGGTGGCGGGTGGGTGTGGCCCATTGGGGGTGTGGCCCATTGGGTGGACGTGGCTGTGGTGGTAACGGCAGACTGGGTGGGACTAAAAAGTTCAATCAATCAATTCCAAACTTTGCAAGATCTTTTTTTTCCCCGCGAGAAGTTGAAATTGACTGATTGATTGAACCTTTTTATTTTTTTTGCACACAGCAGCGGAGGCTTTTATAAAACCCAGCTGAAGGCCTAGGACTGGGGCGACGGCGCGCATGCCCACAGAGAGGGCTCTGAGTGCCGCCTCTGGCACCCGTGCCATAGGTTCGCCACCACTGACCTATACCATCTCAGACAGGTGATCGTCTAGTCTCTTCTTAAAAATCTCCAGTGGTGGAGAGCCCACGATTTCTGGGGTAAGCTGTTCCACTGGTTGATTGTCCTCACTGTCAGGAAGTTTCTCCTTAGTTCCAGGTTGTCTTCCAGTACTTGAGGGGCTGTCACAGAGAAAAGGGAGTCAACCTATTCTGCAAAATACCTGAGGGCAGGACAAGAAGTAATGGACAGAAACTTATCAAGGAGAGATCCAAATTAGGACTAAGGAGAAATTTCCTGACACAGAGAATAATTTATCAGTGGAACAGCTTGTCTCCAGAAGTCGTGGGTCTCCATCACTGGAGATTTTAAAGAAGAGATTGGGCAGCCATTTCTCGGGGTTTGGATTAGAAAATCTCCAAGGCCCCTTCTGTATTCTGTATCTTAGTATTTCTCAAACAATATCAGAATTGTTGTTGATACTATATTGTTTTAATTTATTCTGATTCTTTCCTAACTAAAGATTAGGCAAGAGATATTTACTGGCCCTATGAACTAGAAAAAAAATTGCGAATCTGGGTGAAAAAAATTAAATGGAAAGGTGTCCATTGTTGGGAAAGCAAATTCCTATCGAGCAATCTAAAAAACAGATGCAAGTTTCTACAGATCAGTAACCTGAAGTTTACATTTTGATGATATTCTATATTTTTTCACTGTGCTGGTTAATGACTGCAATAAAGTTTTCATCTCTGTTTTTACACAGCAATAACAAAAGCAAAGCAATAATAGCAGAAAAGAAGGCAGTAACAATAGTTATTCCAGAGTTCCTGATAATCTTGTCATCTGATGCTAATGTTGACATTATTCTTGACAGTATCGCATTTCAGCCAGTCAGAAGCATCAATCAACCCATGGTGATAACATAAAACCGACAAAAGCTTCTCATAATCCAATTTATATTCTGTCCCATACACCAGGCCCAACCATGCTGAGGAAACAAAATGAGAAGAGCACAGAATAATACACTTTTAAACTTAGACATACATATTCTGATACACACAAAATATTTTGGAACATGGCAAAGAAAGGACTTCACATATTTTATGAAATTTCTGAGCAGTTAAGACTATAGACATAGATTAAAAAAACCTTGAGCATGGAAAACAAAGTTCAGTTCCCTTCAACACCAGTATCAAAATTATGCCTGGCTTACATTTCTGTCTTCAAAATACTATTAAAAGGTAATAATTCTGAAGAATCAGAAGTGACAGTACAACTGATCAACAATAATGTTAAAATTCAGAGCATTAATGTGAACAAAAGTAGGATGCAGAAAGATTGATGCTTCCAGGACTAGTGACAGCAATAGGGCTTTGCACACAAACACACACAGGCAAAGTCAGAGCTTAGCAGGATTGTGCTCTATTTTTTACACAAAGACAGCCTAGCCAGTTGGTCCAGGCAGAGTGGGGGGGAAAGTGAGCTTATATTTTAGCTCCAGAGAGCCAGTTTGGTGTAATAATTAAGGCATAAGGCTAGAAACCAGATGTCATGGTTCCGAAAGCTCTTCAAAGAACTTTGAGGCATTGTTTACCTTAAAGAATCTTTAATTGCAACATAGCTTTGGCAGGTAGATAGAGAAGCCAAAATCTGAATTCTCCTCCCCCAAACACACAGTATCTAAGCATAACTCACTCCTTCATTTAACAGTCATTAATCACATTCTCCAATTAGTTTGAAGTGCCGAACTTTCCCTCCCATTGCATAACCAGCCATTACTTATCTCGTCTTATTACAACCAACCTTGAAGAATACTCTACTGAGATATTGTTATGGCTAACTAGTCCCCAAGCACATTCTTCCCCCTCCCTTCCAGCACCATCTAATTTTAACTCTAAAAGTAATACACAGGTTAAATAGAAAATGTCTGCATCTTCATATATTGTCAAGCAAGAACATCCAATGTTAGCAGAATTGACACCAGTTCTAGTCCTGCCTTAGGCACAAAGCCAACTGAGTGGCCTTGAGCCAGTCACTCTTTCAGCCCTAGGAAGAAAGCAATGGCAAACCAGTTCCAAAATCTTGCCAAGAAAACTGCAAGGACTTGCCAGAAAGGGAAATAAGAGGAAGAGAAAGAAGAGGAAAAAGACTCTAATTAAATTGAAAATAATGAGACTGAAATACCTAAGGAAGAATTTAACTTCTATTGATTTCTTTTTAATCAAACTTGATGTGCCTAGCCACAAATGAAACTTTCTCCCCAAATTTTGCATGCTTGTCTAGTTCAGTGGGATTCTTTTTCCAGGGATGCTAAATTTAATCAGTTTGCAGTGATTTGTAAGAATCTGCTGAACATACAACAGGTCAGCCAAAACCTCATATATATTTTTTTCTGGTTCTCTGGGCAAGATGGAAAGCTTAAAGGACCTCTTACAGAAATTGGACCATTTATGACATGCTTGAATAGAATCAGAGCTTTTACAGGACTTTTCTAGATAGCCAGCTTGTCTTAGCAGAGTAGGGAAAAATATTTTAATGCTAATTTTATTGAAAATACTGGGACAAGCTCTAAATGAAATTTTAATTTCTATTATTCATTTTTAATAAAAACTAGTGTGCATTTATGAATGAAAATTTATCCCAAATTTTATACTGTATGTACTTATGCCTATTTATATCTTGGCATAAATGTGCATTACATCAACCCAGTTCTTGGGGAGAGTCTGGCCAATTAGTTTAAGATTGCAGCTGATGCTTCTTAACTAGCAAGGCTTTTACAATTGTTTTTAATAACCTCATTGTGTGCTATTATCAGCAATATTAAGAAGCAGGGGAAATTAAATAAGGAAAAATTATCTGTGTGCATTCATGGTTTTATCATTGTCATTCAAGAGGGATATTCAGCTATTTCTCCTTATGTACTCATTTCTGTGAGTAAAATAACCAGGATCAAATTTTCTAACATATTATTGAGAAATGCCATCCACCACAAAGGGAATTCTTACATGAAATACATTTTCTGTCGGTCTTAATTTCCAAACTGCATTTCTCGAAGGATAAATTTATATATTTTTAGAGCAGAATCCTGAATTTGTTGTATCACAGTGATGAGAAAAATCAATCTATTTGAAAAGTTTGAGAATCCCTGCCTTATTGGTAGTGGTATGACTTGCCATGGTTTTTCATTGTTGAAATAATATATATTTTTAAAGCATTTTGGTACTTTCTGATTATTAATTACTTTGATATTTCTCAGTTTAACAGCTAAGATGATACTTTTTTTGGCCTAATTTAGAAAACATCTCTGCCCATACTGAAGCCAATCTTTGTTAACCTGACACTATCTAAATGTATATAGAATATATGATGTTCCTGACATATACCTGCAAGTCAGGGCACCTTTAAAAGCCTTTGCTAAACATATCTGAACTGATTCATATCCCGATAAGCAGCTCCTCAGATAATTAGGTCTTATGCTTTTAAGGTTTTATGATAGTCTCAGAGTCTACTCTTCTTTGTTCTTTGAATGGCTACCACTAACTCTACTCTTGTCATATCAGAAGTTCCACAAGATAAGTCACTAAAGGTATAATTTCTACAGGGTAGTAAAGAGAATATAATTTTTGATAAAAAATTCTTTAATGAGAACTTACTTAAAAATCTCATAGACTTAGTTTCTAAAAAGGCGGGAAACTTGTCAGGCAGAAAACTTGTTGTCAGTTAACAATAGGTTAGGGGGTTGGAAAGAATGTGATCAAAGTGGGCCTATTAACTGGGTCCACGGAGGAGGGATGTGGTGTGTCATCGGGATCAGGAGGTATTTAAATCATTGCCAATTTTGATTGTGTGTGGCTTCTTGACTGTGTTAATAGAAGTCCACCAGCCTTTGCAAACGCTTTTAAATAAAATTTTCTTTCAGTGATCTCCAAATCTCTTTTTGAGTTTTGATTTTATCCCGGACAGTAGCATCTGACATTCTGGGCTGGGCATTACCCATTTAAGCTGGCCACTGCTAACAGAGGCGTAGCGTGGGGGGTGCAGGGGGGGCCGGCTGCACCGGGCACAACATCTGGGGGGGCGCGCTTGCACTCGCAGCTCTCTGCCCCTGCCTGTGCGAATCCGATCCGAGCCGCCGGGTCGCCGCCCACTGTGGAGGGGGGGCGCAAATTATTTGCCTTGCCCCGGGTGCTGACAACCCACGCTACGCCACTGACTGCTAAACAACAGTGAGTGGCTTTGGGTTTTAGAACCCCCCAAATCAGGTGATGTTCCAGATTTAGAGGGGGTTGCACTACCCTAGACTGAACCAAGCACAATTAGAATGTCCTCAAACCCTTTTCGCCTTCCAGAAGCAGTGAAAATATGGTTGTTTACCTAAGGATGAGGTCAGGAAATTTGTGGAGTCTGATATGCATGGGTGGCATTATTATTTTATTCTCTGTTGCCAGGTTTTTTTTCTTTTGGTTTGTATGTTTTGGATTTAAGTTATTGATATTGTTTTATTTTTTATTTTCTGTTGCCAGGTTTTTTTCCTTTTGGTTTGTATGTTTTGGATTTAAGTTATTGATATATTTTTTTTATTTTTAAACCTTGTTTGCTGCCCAGAATTAGGAGTGGGCTAGCCAAATAAGACAAAATAAATAAACAAAAGACTAGAATAAAAATTTTCTGCTTGGACAGGGAACACTTCCTCTGTGAACTGTGATTTACAGTGAAATGTCCTGGGGTTTTTCTTGTTCCTCAATTCTGTTGCCTTGCTAGATTTTTCAGCTCTGATTTCTTAGCCCAGCTACCAGGTCACAACTCCTGGGATCTCTTTGACAGATGGGGGGGGGGGGTGCTACCTTTTAAGTGGAAGCAACATAGAAAAAGCTAAATGCTTTTAAGTCTTATTGATTCCCCCTTCCTAACAAGTTGTCCTAAATGTGTTTCTAAAAGCAATCTGAATCATGAACCATAGAAGTAGAAAAACGAAGATACTCGAAATGCCAGATCTGCTAGTGGATCTAAATGTTGCATGCTTTATTGATTTTAACAAGCAAGTACGGTACCTTGCTAGTTTTGGAAAAGAAAACGACACCAGGAAGTATTTGAGAGAATAAACATGTTTCTCCTTGAGTGCAGGTATGTCTGTTTATGTGAGGAGCAATATTTTCCCACTAGGAAAGAATTTAGGAGCTCACATTTAAAATCTGCTTCCAATAAACCAGAAGTCCTTTTGCTCTTGTCAGCAATCCAAAAATTAGCCTGGCCAATCTCCTTCTAGCAATTCCTGGAGTTTTAGCAATCATCATTGCCAATAAGTGGTTGAGACCATTTTGACAATTAAATATTAAGATATAATCCCAAAAGGAAAATAGTTTATGGAACTTCCTCAGACTTCATAAATGTTAAATGCTTTTTAAGAATCTCTTTCTTTTGGCCAGGGAAGAGAGCAAAACACACGGCTCACGCTATTATAATAATATCAAATGTTTGACCATTAGTAGAAATAACTGTGCTGCTCTTAGAATGTTCTTAAACTGAGCACTTGATATGCTTCCTGTGAAGGGCTCTTCATGCAGAACAAAAACAATTGGCCTTCCACTCTAATGGTCATCACGTTAGCTAAAAACTGTACTGTAATCACTACTTCAGCTGGATGCACTTAACTTCTAAATAGTCCCCTAAAGCTGCATTGCCTTCTGTACTACCACAGAGGGCGATCCTATGGCTTTGTGATTTCTTGCCCACCCTTGAATTGAAGATCTAAGTCAGGGCTTTTCAACCTTTTCACCCATTGTACCACCTTTAGGATATGCCAATATCCGAGTACCACCAGTCGCCTAGCAAGGTGTCAAAAACTTGATGACAAAAAAAAAGGAAAAAAGTGATAAAGTACAGGTAGTCCTCGACTTACAACAATTCACTTAGTGATTGTTTGAAGTTACAATGGCACTGAAAAAAGTGCCCTCCAAGGCACAGCCGAGCAAGACACCTGCCTGCCCACCCAGCGGCGCTCTTCCTTCTGTCCGAGGTTTTCATTGTTGTGAGCATTTCTGTTGAGGATTGGCAGTGGGGGTGGGGTGGGGGGGGTATTTGGTTTTTATTCCCCCCATCTGCTGGGTGGTTGCAGCAGGCTTTGGTCACTTCACATGACCCTGGGACATTGTGACCATCATAAATATGAATCAGTTGCCAAGCATCTGAATGTAAATCACAAGACCCTGGAGATGCTGCAACATTCCAGCTGATCGGCGTTTTTTCTGGGCTCAGCAGAAGCGCCAGGATCAGCGCTGAGCTCCACCTGGAGCCTGGCGCTGATCCTGGCGCTTCTGCTGAGCCCTGACAGCCCTGCAACTCCAGCCGTCTCTCGCTCAGGCTTGTGCGGTGCTGTCACCGGTTCAGCTCATTCCCCTCCCCCGCTACCACTTTTCTAGGATGGTCGCGTACCACCTGCCAGGTGCCAATGTACTACAGATGGTACCCGTACCACTGGTTGAAAAGCCCTGATCTAAGTGATGATCTAATTCTGTCTAACTCAGGATTTGGTAGCACCCAAGAATTAGAGTATACTTCCAGTAAATTTCAAGTACTTGTCAGGATATTGCATCATCATGAGTTTTGTTAAGACTTATTTGTTAAGAGGTGTGGTGGTGCAGTGGTTAGAATGCTGTTAGGAACAAAATAAATTCCACTTCAAAGGTGTTGGAAAACAAAAGAAGTTTTATTGAAGCGTTTCAAAGGCTGGTGGATCTTGGCAAATACCATTTCAGAGACCACACTCAAATTAGTTCAGCATAAACTTTTATATCTGTCCCAGAGAATACGCCACATCCTTCTGTGTTTCCATCTTCCCTTAAAACATTAACAGAATTTATAATGGACTGAAAATCAGTGTCCAAATTAGATAATTGATAATCAAGCTGAAACTTATTTAATCAAGTAAAAATAGCAAATGGGGGAAATTGTTTACTTCTTCAAACCCCAAAATAAGTTACCCAGACCCAATCCACATATCAAAGGTTAAAGTCTGCAAACACAAATAGAGTTAATTAAATTAGGTCTTCCAGTGGAACTGCATGTTCACAAGAATAAACATACTTAAACACACATGCAGTGCCCTCGAGTATCACCCTAGAATCAGCATGCAGACACTTCCACATCAGGATAAGCGACCCTATAAAAGTCTGTTGCTGTACCCCATTTCTCTGCAGCAGCCCCTAAAGGCAAATTGTTTGCTTTTAGGAATAAATATTTCTTCTTTCCTCACAGCTGTCTGGATCTCATTTTTATTTATTCTTGCAGAACCCCGGGTCAAGTTGGAACCCCAAATTATTCTTCTGACAATACTGTATTATTTTCAAGTTATGTGTTTATAAATATTGTCATGGATTCACTCGTATAGGAGGTAGAAACATATGTGGCATTTACAATAATAAAACTTGGAATTTATTTATGATTGTTTCCCACTGTTCATGCTTAACTGTGTTTCACTGCTGATACTGCATTGCTTTGTTGTTGAATTAAATAATGGTTGTCCTGCCTCTTATGAAACAGAAAATGAAGTAAATGCATGTGCAAAGAAATTGCTTTCAGATTCTTGCAGCTTGTTACGATTGTTTCCCACAATGAAGATTCCTGCTGAAGACAGTGGAATAGACCATTCAGTTTGCATTCAGATTTTGCAGGAAATATTTCATAGTACTGCATTGAGACTTTCTTACGACATAGCAATTAAATATAGAAGCATTAAAATTGTTTAAGAAAAAGTTATAGAATTGCATTTCCCTAATTTAATATTGGGACGTTTAGAAGATATTTAAAAAGATATTACGTAATCCAGCAGTTCATTAAGCCTGATCCATAGAATCTCCATAGAGATTAAGTCTGATTTTGTTTCCTATGACTAACAGGTTCCTCTAATATCTGATGCAATTCTTTTCCTTGAAACATTTTACCAGAGGTGCCAACAATGAATTTTTATCCTATGTGCAGACCCAATGCCATTTTTTTTAGCTATGTGGCTCCTTGGAGCAAGACTTACTGGATGTTTGCTGAACACATCTGCACATAATCAGCCAATGTCTCTAGATTCACCCAGTGTCCTGAACAATCATTGTGCTAAGCTAAAATGTATGATTGATTATTTTGTGATTCAGTTTGTTATGTGAGTACAGTCATTTTGAAGCTACCTGGGGCTTGGGTAGACTTGAATTGAACCATCCTTTATTGGCTGGATTTGAAAAGCTAAACGTGATTGGAACTAGTTAGAAGTATTCTGAGAGATAACCAGGAAACCCTGGTTATTTTGTCCAGATTGAGAAGTGATGAGAAGGAATATATAAATGAGGAAATGTAGGAAGCAAATGCAAAGGCAGTCATAAAGGACGCAGATGCCTGCACACTAAGCTCAAGGTATGAGGGAAAAACAGGGAGAACTTGAAGTCTTAGAACATGATGGCAAGTACAATATTGTTGCCATTACTGAAACTTGGTGGGATGAAACCTATAACTAGAAGGATATAAACTGTTAAAAGGAAACAGACCTAACAAAAGAAGAGGTTGGAGTTGTATTTTATGTAAGAAATACAGAATACAGAATAATAGAGTTAGAAGGGACCTTGGAGGTCTTTTAGTCCAACCCCCTGCTCAAGGAGGAGACCCTATATACATTTCAGACAAGTGGCTGTCCAGTCTCTTCTTAAAAGCCTCCAGTATTGAAGCACCCACAACTTATGAAGGCAAGCTGTTTCCCTGGTTGTTCTCACTCTTAGGAAGTTTCTCCTTAGTTCAGGGATCTAATTAATCTGTGAAATTAATTACATAAGATGTAGTGATGGTCATTAACATGAATAGCCTTAACAAGGCAATCATGGGGAGCAGATTCAGCAAGGACTATTAGTCTTCAAAATCTCAGGATTATTTGGGTGGAGGTAATATGTCTCTAAATGCCCATTGTAGGGAAACAATGATGGTATCAGACCTGTCCCAGCTTGAGCATTTAGGGAAGAAAGATCCTGGACTCCATTTGTAGAAAAAGGTATACTTTTACCAAAGTCAGGTGGTCACAGGAAACAGCCAAATCTGAAGATTCCCGTGTTAAGCCACGGATCTCCCCCT
>NW_015388951.1:68678-74215 GCF_001527695.2 Protobothrops mucrosquamatus
CATCTAGAAACAGGGACTGATTTTTAAAACTGGTTATATGTAAGTCGCTTAAAAAAACCATTGAAAAAAGGATGAAAAAACTTTATAGAAATGGGAGAGATCAAATGGCACCATTCCGTTGTTTTCAAAAGGAGCAGAAGATGACTGAAGAATCTTTAAGCTGCATTAACAAAAGAATGAATCCTGAGTTGGCTATGGTTTTTGCTGAGAAGACTCCAGGGAATTTAAAAGAAGGTAGAGGTGAGTAGTCTCATAACAAATACATTGTAAAAATAAAATCCGCTGGAGTTCATTTTAACAACAACAACAAAAAATCAGGATTTTTATTATGGGTGAGAGCTTTTTAACTTCAGATTCCCAGGGTTTTGTATGGCTCCACTTTTCAACTTATTTCTCTGGAGTTATAACCAAACATTTTACTTCCCAGAGAGGCAGTTGGATTTAAAAAAGGAACCAGCAAGCTTGCTGTGTCTATTGTCCAGAACTAAACAGACAAATATATCAAAGTATCTCTTAGTGATCCTCATCAATGAAAATACTTAATGTTATTATGCAAATGCTTTCTTTGGCTAAACGAGGAGAAGCAGGGATCAGTTTTAAAAGTGTTCTCAGAGTAACAAGGTGTTCAGATTAAATTTAAAAGGGAAAGCCAGCTGAGCCAATACAACTAGGAATCTACTGCTTAGAAAGTCAGATTTTTAAAGCAGATTTGTTACATACAGTAGAGGTCCCCGACCAGTGGTGGGATTCAAATATGTGAACAACCGGTTCTCTGTGTGGATGCCGCTTCCGGAAGTCCGTTCTGGGCCTGGGCAACAAAAAATTAGCTACCGGTTCTGCCGAAGTGGTGCTAACTGACTGAATCCCACCACTGTCCCCAACCTTTTGGGGCACCAGGGACCAGTTCCGTGGAGAGAGGTTTTTCCGCGGACCGGAGGGGAATGCTTTTGTGTGCTGCCTGCATCCCACGGATGGAGCTTTGCTTATTTGTGTGGACCGGTTACTGGCATGCTGCAGCCCGGTACTGGTCCACGGACCGGGGGTTGGGGACCCCTGACATACAGGATGCAGGAGTATGCATACCATGATATGCAAGCCACTGTGATGTTCAGGATATGCATGCCACTATGGTGTTTGGATTAAGGCACTGGCTTAGGAACTGGGAGACAAGTTCTGGTCTTCCCTTAGGTGTAGAAGCTGGCTAAGTGACTTTGGAACAGTCAATCTCTCTTGTGAGTGAAATCGTTTTCAACAGCAAAATGTGTTTAATTTATGCCTCAATCTCCCCTTTCATGCATTATACCTTGCCACACGAGTTACGCATACTCTTGCCACACAAGTTAGGCGTATTTATTTCATTTCATAATTTCATTGCAAGAATGCCTCTTGCCTCATACAGGAATCTATGCTTTGTTTATACAGTATGTACACCCTTTCCCAGAAAACAAAATAAAATTAAGGTGGGGTAGTAAAGAATATCCTGTGGAATTAGAAAATGGCAGTGTCCCAATCTCTTCAGTTTTGTTTATGATAAATGGATGTTTTGTGACTGATGCTGCTGTTATATACAGAGATTAGCCTTAGTGGCACCCATTTAGCAATACTTCTTAAGGCACATTCTCAAAATGCCACACATGTCCTCCAAGTCCTTAGAGCTGCTTTTTCATTTGTTGAATGTTCTGATTGTCAGTGGGAGCCCCATCTGATCTGCACGGAAAGTTAGAGGCAGTCCGTGACTTATGACCACATCTGAGCCCAAGATTTCTGTTGTTAAGTGAAATATTTGTTAAGTGAATTTTGCTCCATTTTACGACCTTTCTTTCCACAATGAAGTGAATCATTGCAGTTGATAAGTTAGTAACATGGTTGTTAAGTGAATCTGGCTTCCCCATTGACTTTGTTTGTCTGAAGGTTGCAAAAGTTGATCACGTGATCCTGGGACACTGCAACCGTCATAAATGTGAACCAGTTGCCCAGCGTCCGAATTTTGATCATTTGACCATGGAGATGCTGTAATGGCTGTAAATGTGAAAAATGGTCATAAGTCATTTTTTTCAGTGCCATTGTAACTTTGAATGGTCACTAAATTAAGTCCCTGTTAAGTCAGGGACTATTTGTATGCAGTAATTATAAACAAGACAGAAAGAAGTTAGAAGTGGGAACTATCTCTGATTATACTTAAAATATCTGAATTTGAAACTCACCTCTTTCATATACTGTATAATATTGTTATATTGAAATGTAAATGTTAAGTTGCTATATTTTTAAACAAATCAGCTCTGATGGTATTGTATAAATGCAAGGTTTTGTAAAGAGACTATACTGAAGGAGATGAAATCATGAAAATAAATTAATCATGCTCAAGAAGTGGCAGATTGAAAAAGCTTAAAACCAATCAATGACTTGATTCCTTCTAGAAATTGAATGGAAGCAGTTTCTGTTGTCTCTTAATCGAGGATTTCTTTGTCAGTTAATAATATACATATCAGTTAAATAAAAATCACATTGAAAAGTGAAGCTTATGTCAGTGTAGGGAGAGATAACGCTCTCTTGTATTTTTTTGTTATTATTTTGTTGTGCATTACAGACCGTCAACTTAAATTATTTGATCTTCTTAAGTGCAAGTATAGCAGAATGCAGCTTTGACTTGGAGAAGAAAGTGGGGGAGGCAAAACAGATCTGAGAAAGTAGAAAGTATGTGGGGAAAAAACTTGGGAGACGGGCAAAGAGATGCTGTCTAGGGCAGGGCTTTTCAATGAGTGGTACGGGTACCACCTGTGGTACATTGGCCCCTGGCAGGTGGTACGCGACCATCCTAGAAAAGTGGTAGCGGGGGAGGGGAATGAGCTGAGCCGGTGGCAGCACCGCACAAGCCTGAGCGAGAGATGGCTGGAGCTGCAGGGCTGTCAGGGCTCAGTGGAAGCGCCAGGATCAGTGCCAGGCTCTAGCTGGAGCTCAGCGCTGATCCTGGTGCTTTTGCTGAGCCCTGAAGAAGCACCAATCAGCTGGAATGTTGCAGCATCTCCAGGGTCTTGTGATTTACATTCAGATGCTTGGCAACTGATTCATATCTATGATGGTTACAGTGTCCCAGGGTCATGTGAAGTGACTAAAATCTTTTGCAACCACCCAGCAGACGGGGGGAATAAAAACCAAACACACCCCACCCCACCCCACCCCCGCTGCCAATCCTCAACAGAAATGCTTACAACAATGAAAACCTCGGACAGGAGGAAGAGCGCCACCGGGTGGGCAGGCAGGTATCTTGCTCGGCACTTTTTTCAGTGCAGTTGTAACTTCGAACAGTCACTAAGTGAACTGTTGTAAGTCGAGGACTACCTGTATTTTATCACTTTTTTCCTTTTTTTTTTTTTTTGTCATCAAGTTTTGACACCTTGCTAGGCGACTGGTGGTACTCGGATGTTGCCATATCCTAAAAGTGGTACAATGGGTGAAAAGGTTGAAAAGCCCTGGTCTCGGGAATGGTCAGATAAGAGAGGGCATAGCTCACAGCTATGTGAGCACAAGGCTCAGAAGGGACCCTCCCTAGTTTCTTGGGAGAGAGCGGGAGATATGTACTTTCAGACTTTCAAGATTCTGTTAATGTATTCTTACAATAAAGTAGAACTAGCATATCTGATCAAGTTTCTTGTCTGGTCTACCTGGTAAGGCTGCCAGAATGTAAAAGACAAACTTTCAGTCCCTTGTTGTCCTCAAAAAGGGGGTAATAAAAGTTTTGGACAAGCGTTCAAGATTATGCCAGTAGGCCCTACAACAATAAAGCAGCATTTCTGGTGTCTATTTCTTATCTTGGCTCATTTTGAAAATCTGAGAGCAACCATTCTTATATTTGCACTCTTGGATTATTCTCTGCATTCCTCTGAAACAGAAAAAAAAACCATGTATCCATCAAAGGAAAGTCCACAGCAAAATGACTGGGTCATGCTAGAACAGGAAATCCAAAACAAAAGATTGGTAACTTTAGAATATATTTGAAGTTTGTGATATGCCATTTTTCTCCTTTTGTTTCCAACTTCCAGACTAATGGATCAAAACACCTGTTTAAAAACTGCGTTCTGGACTTGGTTGATATGGAGGCATTTTTCATTGACAAGTCTACTAGCAAGGAGAGCATTTATTTTAAATCACTCTACATTATTGTAAATGGAAAATATTCAGCTAACTGGCTAGGAAAGAACCATATTCAGTGGAAAGGCACGCATTTGTCAGTCACTTAGAGCAGGGCTTTTCAACCTTTTCACCCATTGTACCACTTTTAGGATATGGCAACATCCGAGTACCATTAGTCGCCTAGCAAGATGTCAAAAACTTGATGACCCGAAAAAAAAAAAGGAAAAAAGTGATAAAATACAGGTAGTCCTCGACTTATAACAGTTCGCTTAGTGACTGTTCGAAGTTACAACTGCACTGAAAAAAGTGCCGAGCAAGATACCTGCCTGCCCACCCGGTGGTGCTCTTCCTCCTGTCCGAGGTTTTCATTGTTGTAAGCATTTCTGTTGAGGATTGGCAGCGGGGGTGGGGTGGGGGTGTTTGGTTTTTATTCCCCCCGTCTGCTGGGTGGTTGCAAAAGATTTTAGTCACTTCACATGACCCTGGGACACTGTAACCATCATAGATATGAATCAGTTGCCAAGCATCTGAATGTAAATCACAAGGCCCTGGAGATGCTGCAACATTCCAGCTGATTGGTGCTTCTTCAGGGCTCAGCAGAAGTGCCAGGATCAGCGCTGAGCTCCAGCTAGAGCCTGGCGCTGATCCTGGCACTTCCACTGAGCCCTGACAGCCCCGAAGAAGCACTGATCCTGGCGCTTCCGCTGAGCCCTGACAGCCCTGCAGCTCCAGCCATCTCTCGCTCAGGCTTGTGCGGTGCTGCCACCGGTTCAGCTCATTCCCCTCCCCTGCTACCACTTTTCTAGGATGGTCGTGTACTACCTGCCAGGGGCCAATGTACCACAGGTGGTACCCGTACCACTGATTGAAAAGCCCTTACTTAGAGTGCTGTAGTTTAATCTCTGGAATTCCACCAATAAATGATTTTGAACTTTTTAAAACTGCAATCAGGAAGAAAACTATTTTTCAAAGCTTCTCAAGAAACATAGGAAGATGCCATCTGTCTAAATGCTGCAGCACTAAAATAATTGTGAGTAAAATAGTTCCAAATCACTTTGTTGTGGAATTCCAATGGCAGGATTGCAGGGAAAAGACAACATTAATACTTTTTGGCAAGGAGAGATTACAGTGAACAGGTTCCTCCTAATAGAGGATAGGTTAATGATGCCAGAGAAATTGCCAGATGAAGGCATGATTCATTCCCCTGGCAGTTCCAATCCAAACTTTTAATGTCACCAGATCTAGAATGTATTGACGTCATTCCCAACAGACTTTCATTTGGTAGCTAGGAAGTGGGAATGCTCAGTGTGTGTGTGTGTGTGTGTGTGTGTGTGTATGCATGTATGTATTTATGTATATATATATATATATATATATATATATATATATATATATATATATATATA
>NW_015388951.1:75509-76512 GCF_001527695.2 Protobothrops mucrosquamatus
AGAAACAGCTGCGATCACACACCACTCTTAGAAGCACGAAGCTGAAGACACCAGCCTGAAGATGACGAATGTGACTTCGTCGAAACGTCGCCAAGGTACTTTTAATTCTACGCGGGAGAAAACCCGAATAACTAAAGACCTACATACAAACACCCGCGAAAACCTCAGAAAACAAATATATATATATATATATATATATGTATGTATCTTAAAAACAGTATTAAAAATAGACGGATGACTCCTGGGTAAATTCCTTGCCATATATATGTATGTATGTATGTATGTATTTGTACATACACACATACACATATGTACACATATACAGTACATGCATGTATACTTAAGGGACTAACAATGATGACAATACAGTATATTTAGTTATATTATGCATGACACACTACTTGTGCTTCCAAAATCCTCCAAAAGACATAATGTGCAGCTTTAGCTTATAGTTATGTCTGAATAATGCTAACTAAACAATAATTGATTAGTGAGATGTATGAACTCAATCAGGAAGAAATGTATGAAATATTTTAAATACTGTTAATTACTTAAGAAGACTTAAATTCATCTATTGAATTTCCAGTTGCAGCCTACATTTAATAATTACTAGGCTTTTAATCTCCAATGGATTATATACAGTATATTTTTTTTCTTTTTTTCCACATATTCCAGAAAATCTATAATCAGAAACTGTAGTTGGCTCCATTTGCACCTAATATGAATATATGGACCAGGAGCAGATGTTGCAATTCACCTACATTTAATTTTACCAGCTGAACTGTATTTCCAAAAAGTTCAATGCATTGTTTAAAGCCTTTTATTCTGACCCTAGTCACTCAAATGGCACCCGGTAAGGGCATTGTATGTTTTATTGCACAACTATACCCCAGTAGAGCACTCCTCAAAACCCCCAAGAACAATTTCCCCACAGTTGTAGAAGTGTCAATATCTGTTCCTGTAGGCAGCAGGAATTCAACAGGTAACAAGGAAGCAACCAGCA
>NW_015388952.1:0-20744 GCF_001527695.2 Protobothrops mucrosquamatus
GAGGACTACCCAACCGGTCGTAAGTCGAGGACTTTCCCTGCCCGGGAGCGCCGCGCATGCGTGGTTCCGCCCGCTGCGCCAGCCGAGGTGTAGCTGGCAAGCGGCAGAAACGGAGCAGGCCGACCACCAGCTGGCCCAGCCCAAGGGAGGTAAGGCACCCGCCGGAAAAGGGGGAAAATGGCGGACAAAAAAAAATGGCAGACAGCCTTGCTTGGCGACCCCCGTGAAATGGTCGATCGACCCCAAATGGGGTCCCGACCCACAGGTTGAGAACCACTGGTGTAAATGCTTCTATAAACATAGGTTAGTCGACAGAGAGAAAGGGTGGGAGCGTGTATCCGAATTTACTTTTTTAATTCCGCTCTTTTGTTTTCTTGATTAATGAAAAATCCATCGTAAATCCTGGTGAAGAATACTATTGGAATGTTGCAGTGTCACAGGTGTTGCAATTGCTCTCACCTATGCTCTGTCTACAGATTTCAGATCAGGGGTAAATACACTGACAGTGCTTGTGTTGCAAAAGAGTGCGTGCGTATGTGAATGAGAGAGAAAGAGAGAAGGAAGGAAAGAGGGAAGCAGGTAGGCAAAATGAAAAAAACAATGGCTTCATATCCTCATCTTGCTTAAAATTACCAGAGTAGAATTTTCTAGAAATGTATATTTTTTCAATACAGTATCTATACCAGTGATGGCGAGCCTCTCTGTGGGCACACACGCCATCGCCCCAGCCCCACCTCCCCCTGCACCCCCCTCCTCACCAGCAGCCCCCCCGGAGGAGAGTCGCCCCAAAGCGCGGCCCACACGGAGCAGTGCAGCCAAGGATATGGCAGCCAGGCAGCGGGGACAAGACTCCGCCCTCACACCTCATCATGCACAGTTGATGCTGCGGGGCGCGGGCAGAGAGCATAGCTGCCATGGCACTGTTGGGCTGCCTGGGCGATCTGCAGCGGGCCATGGAGGGATGAGTGGCCCTGTGGGTGGGTGGGGCGGTGCGGAGCAGGAAGGATGAGGGCAGAGCGGGGGCAGATGGAGCAGGGTGGGGCTAGTTTTTGGGAACTCGGTCTCTAAAAGGTTGGCCATCACTGATCTATACTGTACTGTAAAGATTTACATTTCTCTATAGGCACACTAATAAGAAAGAAGCCCGTAAACATTCTAGGCCCATATTATATGAGAATGCATAAAGAGAAATTCTTGCCTTTCAAGCAGATCTATCTCTATCTCGTCTATCTCTCCCCCTCTCTCATCTATCTATCTATCTATCTATCTATCTATCTATCTATCTATCTATCTATCTATCTATCTATCTATCTATCTATCTATCTATCTATCTATCTATCTATCTATCTATCTACACACACACACAGAGAGAGAGAGAGAGAGAGAGAGAGAGAATATCAAGACATGACATGCAAGGGAAATTGAACTAGATTCTTAACTATGCTAGTTTACAATGACCAGATGGGCAACTGAGCAGCAGTTAATTGCTCTGTTGGAATAGTGATATGATATAATACAAGGAGAAACTATGCTTTTATTTCCCTCTGAACTAAAACTGTAAGCATAAAGCTTAGAAAGATACCCCAAAAGGAGATAGTTTATTAGCTGTGTAGTGGTGCATGTGGGGGGACTGGATGGCAAATGACAAAAACAACATTTTGCCACTGCATTTCAAACTATGCTATTTTTTTTACATAGTTCAAGTTGCCAGATGCGGGTGGAGCCAAAAGCCCACCATGTTGCTTGTTTCTTCATTTCGGCAAATCATTGTATTTTGCCAGTGCACTGATTTTGACAATTAAAGGTATCAGTTGTGTGAAATGGGGGAGAGGGCAATGAATCCTAACTTACTCAACCTCAGGATAAATATTCAAAGATGATCAGAAGTCATATTTCTTTATTCATCAGGAAATACACAGTAGTTAACAGTGCAATCCTTTGCGCAACCAACGAGGGGCGAAAAAGGTAGCTGAGTTCAGGTAAGTACTATTGTATACAAGATAAAATCTCGCTGTTTATAGAATCAGACACTTGCACATAAATTTCTGTGTTTTTCAGTGTGCTAGCTGCAGTGTGCCATACGGACACAAACAGTTCCAGACTGAAAAGGAATTAATCCCTTATAAACACACATGGGCTAATTACTCAAAGTTTATACTGCAAACCCAGAACTGGCTAAAAATCAAGGAAAAATATTAAACAAGTTTTGCTCCACATGTTCCTTGTTTGCAAATAAAAAACAGGTTTCCTCCAATTTATCCCACCCACACGTTTTTCAAGGCATCTATCTGAAGAGCTTTTGGATTTCCTGAGATGAAGAAAGGAAATCAGGGGCTAATTGGCAGTAGGTGTGATGAGAAAATATTTGGCAATATTTTTTTTTAAAAAAAAATTGGCCTTTTCTCAAGTCCTTCACAAATGTGGATTCTCTGAGGATAATAGTTTTATATAAGCGAATGAAACAAACCCTTATTAACTCAGGATAAAACTTCTATAATGCACTTTGATCATTCTCCAGCCCTAAATCCCTGTCAGTAGGATGTTATTATTTATTTAGAAAAGAAATTCCAAGCATCCCCTTGAAAATAAAATACAGGTAGTCCTCAACTTACAACAGTTTTATTTAGTGACCGCTCAAAGTTACAACGGCATTGGAAAAAGTGATTTATGACCATTTTTCACAGTTACGACCTTTGCAACATCCCCATGCTCACGTGATCAAAATTCAGAGGCTTGGCAACTGGTTCATATTTATGACCACTGCAGCGTCCAGGAGTCATGTGATTCCCCTTTGCAACCTTCTGACAAGCAAAGTCAATGGGGAAGGCAGATTCACTTAACAACCCAGTTACTAACTTACCAACTGCCGTGATTCACTTAACAACTGTGAAAGTTCGTAAAATGGGGCAAAACTCATTTTAAACAAATGTCTCGCTAGCAACAGAAATGTTGGGCTCAATTGTGCTCTTAAGTCAAGGACTACCTGTATAAGGTGCACTGGTTAGATCCAGCCCATTTTGAAAGCCAATTTTTTTTTTCTGTCATGTTTTCTTTCCCATAAGAATCTTTGGTCCCCTTCTATTCAGTTTTTTTGAAAAGTTATGAGAGACAGATAGACAGGAATCCCACTCCCCCTTTACAGAATTAATTTCCAGTATTCCACTTGGCTGCAAAGAATAAAAAGATCCTGTGTGGGCCTGCAGATTGTGCAATAGGTCTCATTAATTAGGAAGTGAAGATGGCGGGCGGAAGAAGACATTTTCTCATCTGCCATGACCACACGCAAAAGCCAGTTTGGTGTAGTGATTTAAGGCAGTTTATAAACTTGGGGACAGTGAATTCTCATCCTGCCTCAGGCACAAAGCCAGTGGAGTGACTTTGGGCCACTCTGTCTCAGTCCCAGGAAGAAAGCAGGGGCAAACCACTTCCCAAAACTTGCCAAGAAAACCACAGGGACTTATTTAGACAGATCCCTAGGAGTTAAGACAAGACTTGGAAGCACAATAACAAAAGAGACCACACACACATTTTTTTTCAAAAATAAATAAACAAATAAATAAACAAAATAAAATACAATCAACATTAAATAGCTTCCCATTCCCCTTTGTCCTACATTCCTTGCGGAATATTTTCGTATTTCACACTTAAAGTAGAAATCAAAACAGACAAAAATGTGTGCCTGTTGAAGGAAGTGTGCATCCTGGCTGAATACTAGGCTGTCGGTGTTCAGCTTGTAAAAGTAAATTATTTGATAAAGTGTGCTTTAAGAATAGGAAAACTAACTATAAGAACTGCAACCAAATTCTCTAAAAGCATTATCGAATAGATCATTCTGAAATCTAAGTGACCTAACCCACTTCTGCCAAGTAGAAATCCCAGCTCCTATTTCATTCCTTTTATTTCTGGTTTTGTTTGTGGTATTATTCTTATAATATTTCAGGGTTCAATGTCCTCCACAGGAACCGTAGGAGTTACTTCAATAAATGAGTGTTGAAAGTTCTTTAACTGCCCAACCATCAAATCAAGTGTGGCAGATCCAAGCTTTCTGCGCAATGCACACTCTGATTTTGCACAATGCAGCTGCTATTGATAATGTGTTTAGAAAAAAATGTGCTTTTAAAAAATATGCATCTATTTAAATTTTAACTAAACAAAATCTATGGATAAAGGACAAGGATGGGGAACAATTTTCACATAGCTGCAAACCTGTGAAAGTCTCAGACTTTCAAGTCCTGTGCCATCCAGTCAAGACTGGGTCTTGCAAGTCTCCTGACCACCATAGGCTCATGAACTCATGGTACTGGGTTCTGATTAAAAAACTTGGTGGTGGTGGTGGTGGTGGTGGTGGTTGGGAGTTTCTGCGTAAAACCTAGCACTAGATACTGTGGAAATTGACCACCTTGGGATATCTCTGTTGTCGTTATTAAAGAGCTCCTGATAGTTTGTAAGAGACTGGAGTATCATCTTGCTTGGTATGTATGCTTTTCATATTATGTTTTTAAATCTGTTTGCTTGAGCCATTAACAGAGCTAAAAGCCCCTTTATTTATTGGTGTGCTCATTGCCTCTGGATCCAAAAGAGCCAGTTGCCTAGTCATCTGACACTTGGCAAAACATATACAGTAGTATCTCGGTACTTGATTGCTTCAAAACACGTCAAATTTGGTACTCAATGCGTTTTGACATGAAAATGTTGTCCTGGTAATCGTTTGTTTGATACTCGACACAACTGCGATAGGAAAAGGGGGGCAGTTGTTGAGAATGGACAGGACGTTGGCCATGCTGGAAGGTTGCTGCTAAAGGAAGAGGGGGATGGCCACAGAGGGCAGACAAGAAATCTGCCATGCTGGGAAGGTCACTAACATAGGAAAAGGGACAGATATGAAGTCCTTTCTGGCTGAATCAAAGGGTTACGTGGCAAGTCAATGGTTTGTTTGGCACTCATCATTTTTAGTACTTGCCCGCCTCCCGGAACCAATTAATGACAAGTACCGAGGTACCACTGTAGCAAAAAAAGCCTTCAATAATGTGTAGCTGTGAGAAAGAGAGAACTATGAACAGAATGGAAACAGGTACATTAACAAGCATGTCACTATTTTTATACGTTGAAAGGCAATCTAGCAAACATAATTTTCTTTTGCAGCTAATTTGCTAAACTTTTTCCTTATTTTTCCCAGAAGGATTGGAAACACATAGTTAATCAGCTCATCTTGCATCAAGTAAATTACACCTTCCATTCAAAATGTAACTGATGCTTTTTGAATCTCACAGAAGGAATAAAATTCAATAATTGAGCTGCATCGTTTTAGGGGTTTCATGGTTATGTAGCATCATGCCAGTTACATGTTTATTCTAAGTATGCCTAAAAATACTCAGCAACCAGAATTAGGATGGTAATTTGGATGGTCTCAAATGTCAGTTTCAAATTCTAGATATTTGCAAGCACATTTTATACTTTAAGCACTACTTAAGCCATATGGCATCATATATATCCTACAAGAAAAAAAATAAGAACTTTTTGTACCAAAATAGCATGGTCTATGTATATAATCCAAAATCCTAATGCTGCAGTATTTCACAAAGTTAGACTCAAAACTCAAGTTCCTAATTTAACATCAAAACTAAACAGGCAGGAGCCAATAATTAGAATTATCACCCAGCCCATGGAAAAGTCCTTCAATGCCCTATACCAGTGATGGCGAACCTTTTAGAGACCGAGTGCCCAAACTGCAACCCCAAACCCACTTATTTATCGCCAGGTGCCAGGTGGGCATGGTCCACTGGATGGGCATGGCTGTGGTGGTCATGGCAGATTGGGTGGGTGTGGCCAAGGTGGGCGTGATCACCTCAATGTTGCTCGTGGGGAGGGACGCCTGTGGGGGCCGGGCAGGGTTGGGGGAGATCCAGGGGGTCTCTGGCAGGTGGGGTGGTGTGCAGGAGGCTCGTCCTGCGGGGTGAGGTGAGGTGAGGCGAGGCAGGGCGGGGGTGCCATTGTCACAGGCCAATGGTGGCTACTGCCTGACACCATCGGCTCGCACACACAGAGGCCAGCAAGCGCATGGGTGCTGGGATGCATCCAGCCACGTGGGACCTCTGCGGGTTAGCGGGCGGCTGGTTGAAGAGGGACGGTTGCCATCTCTGGGGCATGGCGCGCGTGCCCACAGAGAGGGCTCTGAGTGCCACCTCTGGCACATGTGCCGTAGGTTCGCCACCACTGCCCTATAGCTATATATGTCAAAGAAAAAGTCACAATAATGCCATGGGGGAAGAAGGAAAAAAGATATCCTCCAAAAATGGGACATTGATCCAAGAATGTTATTCCTATGTAAATGCTGTTTGGTGCAGAAGCCAAGCTACATGTTGTTATTGCTTGAAATAAAAAAAAAAAAGGAAAAAGTGATAGAAAGAAAAAAGATGTTAAGTGGTTAATAGTGCAGTCCAACCAATGGAACAAAAAAAAATGAGAGATGGATGATTTACCTAGTTCACTGTCCAGTTCCTCCGTGTGTACCCCTTCTTCTCCAAAGGAAGAGCAGTGAAATAGAAAAAAAAATTAAAAGAAACATTCAGACACCAGCAGCAAGCAAGAAATTCCTTCCAGTATATAGCAGAACCAACACCAAGTTTCATACCAACTTAGCCCAAACCCATGCCACAACACTTTGGTTACTACAAAGCATGTAGCTCTTGGCAACCATGCTAAAGATACATTTTGCACTGCAAGAGTAAAAACATGGATCTCCTCTTCAAAAAGGGTGGAGAAGACAACTTGCAGGACTATCAAGAACATTCAAGGATTACAACATTAACTGTACTAATTAAGGGCTTTGGGCATGAAGAGTTCTTGTATGTCTGGAATTTCCATTCATTTCTGGAAATGGCGGAAAGGCTTAAGTGGTTTTCTGCCTGTTGTTTTGTGATAATTTGTGAAAATATCCAAATTAGAGTTCTTCTGTGTGTCTCAAACTAGATGCGATTCAGCTGTTTCCAAATCTGGTTTGATACACTATTACTTTCATTCCAGAATAATTAAAATAAAATAAAAAACCTTGACCAATTATAACTTCCTATTAAATAAAACCATTAATAGAAATGATTAATTATAACTCCTGTGCCAACTTTATTGGAATGAGTTGACACATCATATAATGCCTGCTTGCTGGTTGGTGTCATCTTAGGAGTGTATTTTTAGCCAAAGTATGTAACTTCAAAATGGACTAATTGAAGGAATTTCAAAGCAAATGTCTTTTATTCTATTCTAAGAAACACTTTCATGCGAAAGTACTTGCAAAGAATGTATTCTATTTAAAAATACCAGTAAAGCGTAGAATTTTTATGGGTAAATGATGGCATGAATGAGAGTGTGTGTTGTTTTTATTAAGAAACAAAACTGTAATCGGCAAATGAGAAATGAGAAAACTTGCAAGCAAATTATAGGACAGGCATGGATTCATTTGAACACATCGGCCACATCTTCCAAAAAGAGGTACCAAACATGAGATTTCTCAGCATCAAAAAAAACATAACCAAGTACTGTTCCCAGCTAGATTAATTGATAATTGTAAATATAATCTCCTATCAGTCACAGTGCAAACAGTATTGATTTCAAGTATTATTTTTTCTAATAAGCATAAAGTTTTCTCAATTTCAGATGGAGGATACCATGACTCAGGTAGCAGACACCATTTTTAATGTATAAGAACCAGAATCGATACAAAACAATTTTACTGGTAGCGAGAACAGGAAACATTTACATAGCCATTTGTAAGGCCAAAGGTGCTTAAAAGGCAACTGGACTGAAGAAGCTTCTTGGATGAGAAATGAAACATTTTCAAGGGGGAAAAAAAACAAACCAAGAAAGCCTAGTTGCCTTTTGAAAAGCACGTTTGGGACAACCATGATCTGGATGATTGAGAATCTCCATAAGAATTTAGAGCCATTTGCCGTTGAAGCAACATAATGGATCTGCTGAGGGCTGCGCAATATTCAAGTCCAAATATTCCAACCAATCCCTGCTAGCATGGTCAACAGTGAGGAATGCTGGAATTATCATTCAGGTACATCTGGATGGCTGGATACTGATTATCCAGGAAGAAATGAGCCAACAGGTCTCACTTGATGTGTAAAGATTCCGAATTAATGCCCACCCAATTTCTTGAACATTATGTCCCAGAACTTCAAGTGCTTATGGTTTTAATATATTTATGTATTATGTTTATTACTGAAGTTGTTATAACTGCTGATTGGGAGTTTCCCAGAATTCAGTGAAAGATGGGGTGGCTATATAAATGTTTTAAATAAATAAATGCCATTACTGACAGGGAGTTTTCCGTGAATTGGGGTGTGATATGCAGGTAGTCCTCGACTTGCAACAGTTCATTTAGTAACCATTCGAAATTACAACAGCACTGAAAAAAGTGACCTATGACTGTTTTTCACACTTATGACCGTTGCAGCATCCCCATGGTCATATGATCAAAATTCAGATGCTTGGCAACTGATTCGTATTTCTAACAGTTGCAGTCAGGGTCATGTGAACAGCATTTGTGACCTTCTGACAAGCAAAAGCCATGGGGAAGCCACTTAACCCAATTACTAATGATATACTTAATGACTATGGCACTGTCTCCGACGTATTCTCGGCATCACCTGGCATGACAAAGTCCCAAATAGCGCAGTCCTGGAATGTGCTGGAATCTCTAGCATGTATACACTATTGAAACAGCGACGTCTATGCTGGCTTGGGCATGTTGTGAGAATGGCTGATGGTCGGATTCCGAAAGATCTCCTGTATGGAGAACTAGTGCAGGGAAAGCGCCCCAGAGGGAGACCTGAGCTGCGATATAAGGATATCTGCAAGAGGGACCTAAAGGCCTTGGGAATGGACATTAACAGCTGGGAATCCTTGACCTCTGATCCTTCAGCCTGGAGGCTAAAGACGCAGCATGGCCTTTTCCAATTTGAAGAGACTCTTGTGCGGCAGGCTGAGGCAAAGAGGCAGTGAAATCTGGGGGCTGGACAGGGGACAGATTGTATCTGCCCTCAGTGTGGAAGGGACTGCCATTCTCGACTTGGCCTTTTTAGCCACACCAGATGCTGCCTTAGGACCTCTTCCCAGAGCACAATACCATAGTCTCTCAAGACTGAAGGATGGCAATGGATGGCAAGAAAGGTCGCAAAATAGGGCAAAACTCACTTAACACATGTCTGCACAGGTAGTCCTCAATGACCACAATTGAGCCCAAAGTTTCCATTGCTAAGCAAGATAGCTGTTAAGCGAATTATTCCCCTTTTACAACCTTTCTTGCTACAATTGTTAAGTGAGTCACTTCCGTCGTTAAGTTAGTAACGTGGTTCTTAAGTGTAACTGGCTTCCCCATTGACCTTTTTTTTGTTGGAAGCTGGCTGGCAACCATTGCAAATACATGTCAATTGCTAAGCATCTGAATTTGGATCGTGTGAGCAATGATCGTAAGTGTGAAAAAAGGTCACAAGTCACTTTTTAAAGTGCTGTTGTAACTTCATACGGTCACTAAATGGATAGTTGTAACTTGAGGCCTACCTGTATCTGAAGAACATTGGGTCAGGGGTAGATATCATAAACCATCACTCTAGGAGTTCATACACAGAAGCCATGTCACGTAACCAGTGTTGTTTCTTGAGTTTAAAAATAAGCATGCTAAAACTGGTTTTAAAAGACAGCAAGGACATTCCAAGAATTAAATCAAAATGGAAGCTGGCATTTGTTTTTCTAAATCCACTCACTTTTCAAGTGATTGACATGCTTTTAGTGTGACTGCCTGCCAGAAAATTTTTGTCACCCCTGCAGCCTTAGTCCCAAAGCAAGATATATTTGAAAAACATGCTATGGAAGTACCTTCAAAGCAGGAGTTTATTATTTCTGAAATATATATAAAACTTTGGTTTATTCATATGTGAATTCAATTTATGTTTAAAGAGGGATGTGGCATTTAGCTTTTTAACATCATCAGTGATGTTAACCTCTCTTTAATTTATTGCTGGAATTTCTGTCTGCCCACATCTACCATTCCTAATTCTATAGTCTAAGAAAATCTTTTGAGTCATAGAATCCATAATGGTGTTACATTAACAAATATTTCTGCAACCTTTTTATATGTAGAACTAGCTTATATTTGCATGTTCAAAAGAGAACTTTGAAAATGCTTTGTTTTAAATGAATTAGGCTTAGCCTTTTTGAAATGTTTTCAAATAACATATATTCTGCTTGCAAAAATATATTATGCTTTTATACATATGCTTTTTTCCCTCCTATTTTCAATGCATACCTAACAAATTAAGGTAGTTTGGTTTCTTAAACAGCACACTAGTTTCCCTCTTTCAGTATTTCAGAAACAGTCAGAATTAAATCTTTGCCAATATAACATTGCAGAAATATATAGAATATATATTGCAAAATATATTACTAAAGAAAAGAAGAACGAGATACAGATTTGCCTTCCATAAAGTTAAGGAAGCGTCTTTGGCTCCAAATAATATGATAATAAAACACATGATTTCATAACTCTAATGTCTAGTCTTGTTTTACCTACTATAATTATGATTCCAGTAATAAAAAAAAATCTAAGAGGACCAATGATGCCATAACTAAAATACTACCTAGCTTGGAAATCTAGTTTTATCCTTTAATCCTATAATAATTTTATTAATCTTCTTCCTTATTTTCTTGCCAAGGCCCTGTAACCATAATTAGACATTCCAGCTAATGAGATGTCGATGGCCATTAAATGCACAGTTATTTCGGTACAAGGCCTTATTCATCAAACACCCTCTCTAGAGGCTCATCGGATGCCTGCGCTGTGCTCTTTTAAAGATGATAATCTTGTTTTCCTTAATATTTTTACTAATGTTAAAATGTGCACTACTTATTTCACTATTGTTTTCTTTTCGTTTATGATCTTATGGACGGTAATTGAGCCTGGAATTATAGTCATACGTGGTTGCGGTCATTAAGAGGGTCACTACATGACCGGACCAGATTTTTCAGCATTTTTGTGGTGGTTGTTAAGCAAATGCCATGAATCAAATCCATTTTTCCCAATGGGTGCTTTTTGCCAGAAACTGGAAGTAAACGTCTAAAATGGGGAAAAAAAACCAACCCCATCATATGACTGCGGGAGGCTGCAAACGGTCGTAAAGGCAAGTCAGTTGCCAAGCACCCCAAATACGATGATGTGACTGTGGAGGAGGGGGGTGGCATTATAATCTCAAAATTATAGCCTTCGGGAGGAGGTTATCTGTCTTAACTTTGAATGTAAGTCGAACTGACTTTTTTTTATTACTACTTTTGCTGCTAGTGATGGTTTTCTCTTTACTGCTTTCAAAATTGTTTTAGTTTGCATTTTTCCAGGGTGGGTGTTTGCGGGGTGTATGGTTTCATAATTCCTACATAATTCCCCCTCTACTTCCATGCCATGAAAAAAGAATTGTTTCCCATCCAACCCAAAACCTATATGTGCAGCTGCTATGGATGTATGTTTGTTTCATTTCCTTTGTCTCGACCCACATCTGAGTTTCACTGAACTGGCAGAAGATTTCTTTGGATAAAGATCAAGGGCAGAGAAACAATGAGATATATGGAGTTCCTCCCAGCCTCTTCTAAGTCTTGGGAGTACTATAAGTTCATACTGCTGAAACTGTGCGTGTAGTAAACAAAACAAAATTAAAACAGCAGCGAGGAGAACACTAAAAATCCCAACTATGCTCCTTCTCTTCCATCATTATGTCACCAATGGTCCTTCTGAAACTCTTGAAGGCCTACCAGCCATTTTTTTAAAAAAAGGGGTTTTCACTAGCTACAAGACCGTTGCCCACTCAAATTTGTACATTGCGGTTGTGTTAAGACTACAGGCCATGCTGGGATATTCTGGGGAGTCTCTTGTGCCCAAGACGTCTTGAGGGCAGCCAATTGTTGAAGTTGACCACAGACCAACGTGCGATTCTTAGATCGCTTGTCATTAATGCACTATGACTTGTTAACAACTAAAGTTTGATTGTAGCCAGAGAATCAAGCCTGAATGGTAAACTACTGACTTTCAAAACAAGAAAAGTGGACTTCCCAAATGTTATTTAAACCCTGATTGTCTTACCATCATCTTCACATTCTTCTAGAGGCTTTTGCTGTTTGTTCAGGCACCTTGGGTCTAGCCAAGACGTTGTTTTAGTATTATGACTACAAATAAAAAATAGAAAAATAAGTTTCATAAAAAAAACATCAGTCAAAAAAAAAATAACACGTCCACATAATTTTTATTTTCAGCATATGGAGAGAAGCAACCTAGAACTAAGGAGAAATTTCCTGACAGAACAATTAATCAGTGGAAGGGCTTGCCTCCAGAAGTTATGGGTGCTCCATCACTGGAAGTTTTTATGAAGAGATTGAACAACCATTGTCTGAAATGCTTGAACTGGGGGTTGGACTAGAAAACCTCTAAAGTCCCCTCCAACTTGTTATTCTGTTATTCCATTTCTTTGGGCTGCATGATTGGATTGTGAGCCATATACAATGCTGTTCTTTATTCCCCATTCCAGTCACTGTTGTAGTTTCCTATGACTTTTAAAGAATATGTCACTTTAATTCTTGGTGTGTCTACAACCCAGCTGAGCCTTACGATTATTCACGGTTCTTCATTCAAAGAGACACAATGCATTTGCTGTACCCACAGATAAATAGGAAAACATAGAAAACTTGCTATTCTATATTGTTGAAACAGAATACCATGGTTCCTTCCACAAATCTCGAAAGAATGATCTGATCATCAAAGTGCTCTTGATCTAACCCCTCCTGCGAAATTATGTGAAGGAGAATATACATGTTCCTTTGAAGACTTACTATTAAATAAGAGTTCTGCTTTCAAAGGAGAGTATTCACATCCCGGCTATCCATTACTAGCGATGTGAAAGCTGGAGTGGAAGGTCACCATTTCACACATACTACATTACCCACCCTTGCAATGCAAGAAGAATCCATCCATTCAATTCTTTTGTGCATTTCTGGGCAATTAATCACCAGTTGGTAAACTAAGCCATAGAAGTCCAGCAAGCAAAGCAAATTAACAATAATGGAAAACACTGGGTTTGCCAAAGTACAAAACAGTTTATACCTCAAAATCATAAAGGGATGTCGTGAAATATTAGAATATCCTTCCAAACTGAGGCCGAGGGATATATTTATGGAGGCAGAACAATGCAAAATCCTGGGCTAAGTATCGCATAAATGAAAATTAGGTTGTTTTTTTTTTGCTTTTCATCCTATAATTTGTTTACTATAGAAAATAAAGATGACTAATTGTGAAAACTGTAAGGCAGTTACTGCTGAATGTTTTTAATAACTTACCACACTGTAAGAATTTAGCTTCTAATTTATTCTGTCGACAGCCAGAGTGTTATGCAATGAAATGTTTAGCATCATCATTACATGAAGAATTGTCACTACACGAACAACTCTATGTGCGTTTGTTTGAAATAAACTCTACTGGATTCGGTACAATGTATTTATGAATTAATATGCTATCATTAATTGCTGAATAAAAGATCCGAAGGCTGCCAACATTATGCCTATTCCCTGGAATTGCTAAACTGAGAAACACATGATCTGGATAAATCACTCAGCCATGAGGCGCAGCCTACTTGGAGATTGCACTTCCAAATGCCCAAGAAGGATCATTATCATACAAGGAAGAAACAATCTTGTCCTAGTCACAATCACAAACTTAGTTTATCTTGCCTATAAGAGAAAGAACATTATTCCATTTGCTAAAGTTGAAAAATACCACACTAAGGTACTTACTCAAGGGAGCAAAGGCTACTAGACTAATTACAATGCATATATCAATAGAAGATCTGTCAGCATGGAAGATCAGCCCATCTAAATGCCTGTGTAAACCCCATCACTTCATTCAGGACATTGTCAAATTGTTCCTTTTTTACTTTCTTTACTTATATAATCTTCTCCAAAAAGAAGAGCGACTAAGATGATTAAAGGCCTGGAAACTAAAACATATGAAGAACAGTTGCAGGAATTGGGCATGGCCAATCTAGAGAAAAGAAGGACTAGGGGTGACATGATACCAGTATTCCAGTATCTCAGGGGCTGCCACAAAGAAGAGGGGATCAACTTATTTTCCAAAGCACCCGAAGGCAAGACAAGAAACAATGGATGGAAACTAATCAAGAAGAAAAGCAACCTGGAATTAAAGAGAAACTCCTAACAGTGAGAACAATTAATCAGTGGAACAGCTTGCTTTCAGAAATTGTGAGTACTTCATCACTGGAGGTTTTTAAGAAGAGACTGGACAGCCACCTGTCTGAAATGGTGTAGGGTCTCCTGCTTGGGCAGAGGGTTGGACTAGAACAGGGCTTTTCAACCAGTGGTATGGGTACCACCTGTGGTACATTGGCACCTGGCAGGTGGTACGTGACCATCCCAGAAAAGTGGTAGTGGGGGAGGGGAATGAGCTGAACCGGTGGCAGCACCACACAAGCCTGAGCGAGAGATGGCTGGAGCTGCAAGGGCTGTCAGGGCTCAGCAGAAGCGCCAGGATCAGTGCTTCTTCGGGACTGTCAGGGCTCAGTGGAAGCATCAGGATCAGCGCCAGGCTTCAGCTGGAGCTCGGCGCTGATCCTGGCGCTTCTGCTGGGCCCAGAAGAAGCACCGATCAGCTAGAATGTTGCAGCATCTCCAGGGTCTTGTGATTTACATTCAGATGCTTGGCATATGATTCATATTTATGACGGTCACAGTGTCCCAGGGTCATGTGAAGTGACCAAAACCTGCTGCAACCACCCAGCAGACGGGGGGAATAAAAACCAAACACCCCCACCCCACCCCCACTGCCAATCCTCAACAGAAATGCTCACAACAATGAAAACCTCGGACAGGAGGAAGAGTGCCGCCGGGTGGGTAGGCAGGTGTCTTGCTCAGCTGTGGCTTGGGGAGCACTTTTTTCAGTGCCATTGTAACTTCAAACAGTCACTAAGCGAACTGTTGTAAGTCGAGGACTACCTGTACTTCATCACTTTTTTCCTTTTTTTTTTTTTGGTCATCAAGTTTTTGGCACCTTGCTAGGCGACTGGTGGTACTCGGATATTGCCATATCCTAAAAGTGGTACAATGGGTGAAAAGATTGAAAAGCCCTGGACTAGAAGACCTCCAAGGTCCCTTCCGGCACAATTCTGCTTATTATAACTTCAGAACTTGGGAGGGGGACCACTTGCAAGACTAAGATTTTACAAAGTTAAGCCAGGCAAAAGTAAATAGTTTATGTCTTCAGAAATGCAATGAACATTCAACCTTTCTGCAGAATTCCCCTCTCCATGTTCAGAAAACCCAGACGCTTATGGACCTACAGATTAAAAAAAGAAAATAAAATACACTTTACTCTATAAAGTAGACTTCTCCATTCTCTGTATAAGCCATCTCCCAGTTTTCAGGCAGAGGACCCAAGGCTTCCTCTGCACAAGGAGGTAGGTATTGAGGGAGCTTCTCAGATGGTTCCGTGATGGGAACAATGGTGATGCTACTATTCAGAGACGGGAGAGCTGCATCTCTCGTACTGTGTATATTGTGGTCGTCTTGTTCACCAGAGTCTGCTGTAGAAGAACATCACACACAATTATAAAAAAAATAAAAGAGATTATTACTTGGAATATTTGTAAAGCCATATTTTTTTTTGTTTCTATCCCTACTTGGTTTAGATTTAGACTCTCCACTCACTAATTCAGAGGGGTCTGATATTGTCATGTAGTGATACAGATTTTTAGGCCCTTTCAAGGGTCCATCACACTGGACTAAATGAGGGACAGATTAGTTTTTTGTGCTTTTTCTAGAAACAAATTATCACCAATGATCTGGCGTAACAAACAAACAGGTAAGAAGGACGTACATTATTTATGGAAACTAACAGAGATACGTTTTAAAAAAAATCTTTCAAAATTGAAAAATGAGTCTTAAAATAACAAATACAATTTCAATGTAAAAATCCATACTGAGACACTTCCCCCCCCCCAAAAAAAATCCTAAGCTTTAAATATATGTTCATGGATTCTGACTTAGCAGCCAGTAAACAAGATACTGATACATACTTCTAAATGGCTGAAAAAGTAAAAAGAACAATTACTATAAACGAGAAAACATAAAACTGTAGCCTGGAAAAGATATAGAAAATACAATAGAACTAAAATAATCAAGATTATAAGATTTGTCTGGCATGATCTATTTTTGACAAACCCATGTTGGCATTACTAAAAGCCAACATAGGTTTGTCAAAAATAGATCATACCAGACAAATCTTATTGCATTCTTTGACCAAGTGACAAAATTAGTGGATCAGAGGAATGCTGTGGATATAATTTACTTGGACTTCAGTAAGGCATTTGATAAAGTAGATCACAACCTACTACTTGACAAAATAGAAAAATGTGGGGTAGACAGCATCACCACCAGATGGATCCGTAGCTGGCTGACCGGCCGTACTCAGCGTGTGGTCCTCAATGGAACCACATCTACATGGAGGGAAGTGTGTAGTGGGGTGCCCCAGAGCTCTGTTCTGGGCCCAGTGCTCTTCAACATCTTCATCAACGATTTGGACGAGGGGATAGATGGGGAACTCATCAAATTTGCAGACGACACCAAGCTGGCAGGAATAGCTAACACTCCAGAAGACAGGTTTAAGATACAGAAGGATCTGGATAGACTTGAACACTGGGCACTATCTAACAAAATGAAATTCAATGGTGAAAAAAGTAAGGTTCTACATTTAGGCAAGAAAAACCAAATGCATAGGTATAGTATAGGGGGTACCTTGCTCAATAGTAGTAACTGTGAGAGGGACTTTGGAGTCCTAGTGGACAATGACCTAAATATGAACCAGCAGTGTGCTGCAGCTGCCAAAAAGGCCAACACAGTGCTAGTCTGCATTAACAGAGGGATAGAATCAAGATCACGTGAAGTGTTAATACCACTTTACAATGCCTTGGTAAGGCCACACTTGGAATACTGCATCCAGTTTTGGTCACCGCGATGATAGCAGTCTTCCAATATCTCAGGGGCTGCCACAAAGAAGAGGGAATCAAGCTATTTTCCAAAGCACCTGAAGGCAGGACAAGAAGCAATGGGTGGAAACTAATCAAGGAGAGAAACAACCTAGAACTAAGGAGGAACTTCCTGACAGTTAGAACAATTAACCAGTGGAACAACCTGCCTCCAGAAGCGGTGAATGCTCCAACACTGGAGGTTTTTAAGAAGAGACTGGACAGCCATTTGTCCGAAATGGTATAGGGTTTCCTGCCTGAGCAGGGGGTTGGACTAGATGACCTCCAAGGTCCCCTCCAACTTTACTATTATTATTATTATTATTAAGAGTTGAAGTAACTCTCCTAAGTATAATATTTCTGATTGGATTTCTGAAACTTAGAAAAAAAACACAGAGAAAGTAAAGTATATTAAAATTAAGTACAGATAATTCTTGACTCAGGACCACAGTTGAGCCCAAAATTTCTGTTGCTAAGCAAGGCAAAGTGAGTTTTGACCCATTTTACCACCTTTTTTGCTACAGTGGTTAAATGAATCATTGCAGTTGTTAAGTGAATCATGCAGTCATTAAGTGAATTTGGCTTCCCCCACTGCTTGTCAAAAGCCAGCTGGGAAGGTTACAAATGGCAATCACATGACCACAGCACACGCCAGTTGCCAAATGCCCAAATTCTGGTCACATGACCATCGGGATGCGGCAATGTTGGTGAGTATGAAGACTTTTCAGCGTTGTTTTAACTTCAAATGGTCACTAAACAAATGGTTATGAGTCGAGGACTACCGTACTTATATGACACGGAGAAGTCATAATACTAAAAATCAGGGTTATCCCCAAATGCTGAGAAATGGGATATTCAAGATGGATACAACTGAATAATAATAATAACAATAACAATAATAATAATAAAGTTGGAAGGGACCTCTGTACTCTTTCTAGAGTCTCAATATCTTTTTTACATCGTGGTGACCAAAACTGGATGCAGTATTCCAAGTGTGGCCTTACCAAGGCATTGTAAAGTGGTATTAACACTTCATGTGATCTTGATTCTATCCCTCTGTTAATGCAGCCTAGCACTGGGTTGGCTTTTTTGGCAGCTGCAGCACACTGCTGGCTCATATTTAAATGATTGTCCACTAGGACTCCGAGATCCCTCTCACAATTACTACTATTGAGCAAGGTACCACCTATACTGTACCTTTACATTTGTTTTTTCTTGCCTAAATGTATAACCTTACTTTTTTCACCATTGAATTTCATTTTGTTAGATAGCGCCCAGTGAATCAAATCAGACTGTGGAATTCAACTCTGCAAGATATTACTGGCTACACTGTGGATAGTTACCATCATGAACCAAATGCTTAATGTCATATTTATCAATGATATGTGTATTTTCGTTATCATTAGCACAATCTAGAGAAACTTTTTCAAAACTATCAGAAAAATCAGATCATCAGACTCTATCCTCTGACTTGCTGGCTCGCACAAAGCAGCTGTTCCTTAAAAGCATGACCCAGTTCACTGGTTATGGAAAAGCAGGGATATGCAGCGGTTTGGAATTCTGCTGCCTCCAGCTATTGCAATGTCCACTATCCAGATTTTTTTTTTTTACTTTCTTATCAACAATTGTTAAGCCTGAGGTGTTATGTAGCAGATGCCGCCTGTCTGTTTGAATTTCTAAAGTCCCAGAGCCCTTTAGTTTCTTCATTTGCTATTACAGGTAATCCTTGACATATGACCATAATGGAACCTGACTATCATGGTCATAGGTCCTAATGGTTGTAAAACCAGTTACCCACCTGACCAACCAAACATATGACCTTTTTTGTGGCCATTGTTAAGTGAATACCATGGTCATTAAGAGAAAAAAGGTTTGCTATGGGCTGAGTTGAAGTAAAAGCCACTTTTTAGCTACATTGTTATGAAATTCAGTCACGTGTTCATGGGTTACCACAAATGGCTGCACCTGCAGGCAGGCTACATGTGAAGGACATGTGACTGTGGGGGAGGACAGCTAAATTGAGGGAACTTTGGAACCAAGTTGTAAGTACTTCGAGGAGGTCCGTGGTATCTTTGAACAATTGCTAAGTGACCAATCACAAGCCGAGGACTTTGTGTACTCTATTTTGTGGTCCCGATGGTTCTTGCTTACAAGCAAATGGTATCTCCTGCAGATATTCCAATGCACCATTGTTGCTATTTTGGCATTCTGTTGTTTATTGTCCATCTGTGTGATCTTGCAGTAAGTAGCCAGGTGGTCCGTAGTTTCTTCAGCTTCTTTGAAGAGACGGCATTTGCTATATGTTGCTGTCTTCTCAATTCTGGCTTTGTATGCATTTGTTCTTAAGGCTTGGTCTTTGAAGCCAGAATCAGCCCCTCTGTCTCTTTCTTCAGTTTTCCTACTTTTGTCAGGTTTTGTTTTTAATCTGCTTTGCCTGCTAGTTGTTTTATGAACTGGCCATGTAACACTTTGCCTTGCCGAGTCTCTCTTCTATTCTTCATTTGGTCTCTTATTATTTGGCCAGTTTATTTATTATGATTATGATTATTGGTGTTGTTGTTGTTCGTTCAGTCAGCCAGATGTTTAGACTGGATTTGGCATTTTTATCCATCTACTGAGTTTTTCCCAAAAAGCTGTCCTCTTTGAAATAGGATATAGACATTCCAATTATGCTCCATCAGGTGATTTTTTTTAAAAAAAAAATTGTAGTTAGCAGCAACTGTCTTTTTCAATCTGTCAGTGTTGTTGTCTTATATATCTTATCACACATTACAGCTAATACATTACTCTGATGCATATCTAACTGCAGTAATGCAATTTCTCTGATTCCCGAGCAATGCTGGCTGGGGGATTCTGGGAGTTGAAATGTACATGTCTTAAAGCCACCAAGGTTGACAAACACTAATCTGATGTATATAATAATAATAATAATAATAATAATAATGATGATGATGATGATGATGATGATGATGATGATGATGATGATGATGAGGGAAGTGCTGGCCCTGCGCGACTCCCCCATCGCGCAGGCATGGCCCAATACCATTCCAAGGGCCGGCCTCGATGAAGGGGTCTGGAACCCTGAGAGGTGGCACTCAGCGACAGCACTGAGGGACCTAAGAAGGAAAAAACTACGGGTCTTCTTAGAGGGGTGCTTTATTAAATTTTTAGGGGGTTCGGGGTTGGCCCGAGAGGAACTTGGGGAGTCCTCTCTGAGGCCAAGGCCAGTCCTGTCTGGGGGGCGCGGGGTGGTAAGGGAGGAGACTGGGGAGCTGGCAGAGGGTGGTGTGATAGGTACGATCAGTGGGATTGATTTTGATTTTTTGATTTTGATTTTATTAAATTTATACCCCGCCCTTCTCCCGGAGGACTCAGGGCGGCTTACAGCCAGTTTAAAACAATGATACAATACAATACAAAATTTAAAAATGATTAAAAATAAATATTCAAATTTGGCCGCTTCTACTAAAAATTTAATTAAAACCAATTTAAAATACCCCTAGGCCAGTCCTGCCCGCTGAAATAACCAGGTCTTGAGGGCGCGGCGGAAGGAGGGGAGATCCGGAATCACCCGGATCTCTGGGGGCAGCTCGTTCCAGAGGGTGGGTGCTCCGACAGAGAAGGCTCTCCCCCTGGGGGTCGCCAGCCGACACTGTCTGGTTGACGGCACCCTGA